>NC_056736.1:429809675-429952175 GCF_019279795.1 Protopterus annectens | reverse complement strand
CATTTGAACTTCACTAACATAATGGCCATACAGCCATCACATTCATAGACAACTGTATAACCTTATTTACATAATCAGCACATATTGCCCCAGTCCAAGAGGGACACAGGCAGAAGCCCTGTGTTGAAATAATGTTCGCCCAGCCAGTCATAAAGATGGTATGTGCTGAGGTGCACTGAGGTGCTCTGTTTGCCATTAGCCAAAGTTCTGTTTTAAATGTGGGTTAAAGTCTGCTAGACAAATCACTCCCACCAGGATATATTACTAACGTCACATACTAGGTTAATGTCCTTAGAGTGATTAATCCACTTAATATGCCACCTACAGATATGCGGCATTTACAATCAATCACAGTCACACATTGCCCTATATGCAAGGCAGAAATCACCTCTGTGTAGTCTATATGTCACAGGCTACAATGACACTCATTTCAGATGATCCCCATTGAACACATACTGAAGATGTGAAGTTCACTTGTGAGGGACCATACTGTTGTGTGCAAGTGTCAGTACTGCTTGGAAAGGTCCATTACCAAATGGTGATTGCACTCAGATACTGGCATGCTGAGGGGAAAGTACATGGAGGTTATGAGAATGTCAGTTATGGGTGATTGTGCCCTCAGCTATGACATATGATTCCTGTCATACCATTGCAGAAACATGGTGATCTCAGGCACATTAGGTGTAAACCTGTGTGGCCAGGTCTGTGTGCCCAGTTCTTTCATCCCTGAGTATGTACATCACATGTTGCTACTGATGTGCTACTTACCAGGTACATAGGTGTTTGTGATGGAAATTATACTACATATATATATATATTTGCATGGAGTTTATGGCCATTACTATGTCAACAGGCATTTGTTCAGCAATACCCTCTTGTAGGATATTGACATAACTCTCAGACTCCATGAGTGCTCACAATTTGCAGGCATCTGCCAACATTATTAGCCAAAGACAGTCAGTATTCACTTGTATCATGGTTAAATAGATTCCAAGCAGTAGAGGACCAAGGACTGACCCTGCTGAACACTACTGCTTACAGATCAGCTATTGGAGGTGGATGGCCTTATGTTGAGTATGTTTGTCATCAATAGGCCACTAAGTGACCCTTACCATGGATGCCTAACTGGGTGCTTTGTAAATGATGCCTGAGTGGGGAATATAGTCAGATGGCTTGGCTTAGTCCAGGGGGTTGTATGCCCTGATATCCCCTCACCCAGGTCCTTGATCACTGCCTCGGAAATGTCTACCACATTTAACAGTCATGATCCCCCTGTCAGACATCCAGACTGTGTACAGTCAACTGTGTATAGATCAAATACATGTGTTCTGATCAGCTCCATGATGATTGCCCCTATGGCCATACAGATATGGATACTCAGGCAAAGAGGTCTATAGTTCTGGTGGTCAGTGCATGCATCACCTCTGTGCAAGGGTATACCAGTTGCTATTGTCCAGTCAGCTGGGGTCCAGCCGGTGGTTTTAGTATGATTGCAATATGTTCCCAATGGCATTAATAATCTATAACAGATCCCATGTAGGATGCAGCCTGTGATGTTTTTATGCCCAATAGATGCTTTGTATCCTCCATAGAGATATCATTTATAGCCTGCTCTGCAGATATAGAAGGTATGGGACAGGTTGCAGGAATGTCATGTGTCACATGTCATGGGGACAGGGGAGTGAGGTTGATGCAGAACATGGGGGACTACAGGTTAGCTATGAGTACAGACTCATTCTATGTGGCATCCTTATGTATGAGTTCACCAACAATCTGGGTCTGTCCTTTGAGGTTACACATGTAATTACACTGTGTGTTGTGGGTCTGCTTTGTGTGGATGGCTAATTTTGTCACTTACTGTGCTTACACAACATTGCAACAACACTATGTGGTTGTTTTAGCTGAGGAAGATATGCCTCAATTTCAGGGGGGCACTCTCACCCCAACTGTCACACAGCAATGTCCACCTCTTATTGTACAGCCTGATAATGGCAGTTATCCACCAGGCAGGTTTGCTGTCCCATGAGGAGCCTGTGTTCCTCCTGTGAGGTACAGCCAAGTTCATGCAGTTGTAATGCTGCTGGCATAATGCATGGGTATAGAACTCTGCATACTTGCCTGTCCTATCAGGGTGGGAGCTGCAGTCACAATATGTAAACCATCCCACAGAGGTAATAAATGGTTTGGTTGAAATATATGTCTGTATTGACTGCAAGGGGGGTGGGGGTTAGTGCTTGTAGTTTTAATGACACTGATCTGTAGTCAGATCCCACCAGGGAGGACCCCACTTTGGGGGCCTGCAGTGGTCACCCATATTGATAAACACATGATGCAATACGTTGGCTCCCCTTGGGGGGATATCATGGCCATACCTCTCAACCTGGAAACATCAAAAATCTGGACAAGGCCCATGAAAAATAGGTACAAATCTGTACGCTGATTAACATTTAATTTGCATACATACTTATGTAACCCCACCCACTCTAGTGGAATTGTGGGATACCAACTTTCAAACGCAAACTGAAGAACAGACGACCAAAATATGGCCCCAGAGCTCAGACCTTGTAGTAAATAGTAACCATTTTTTTTTTAAATGTGTAGCAATGAATGATCACTGGGAAGGGAGAAGAACCTTACATCTACAAAGAAAGTAGCAAGTGCCTGTTGCCCTTGAGGAATAACTTGCCTATGTTGCATTAAAAAAGTAATAAGCTAGTAATATTGCTGCAATAGGGAATGGATGGTAAACTGATAACAGGTTCATTATTTACTAGGCATCTCTGCTAAAGAGGACATTCTCAAAACTACAGCATCCACCCCCTTTAAAAGTACAACACAGTATAGTATCAGCAATCCATCTACATACTGAGGGAGTAGAACCCACAACCTTCTGCATCAAAGGCAAGTATTCTACCTGTTGTGCTACTAACATAAACAGACTTGGTATAAGCAGCACTACACTGCTCTCCCCCTGAAGAACTATGCAGCACAAGAAATATGGAAAAAGCCAACATTTATTGAGGGGGGGGGGGCAAAGGCCCATAACAGGGGACACGTTTTAAACATTGCTTGTATAATCTTATAAAAGTTGCCAGAATAAAATGTTTTGCGTTACCATGCGTTTTCTGAAAATAGGAAGACAAACTTAAATGGCTATCATTTAGTGAATTCATTTCTCACTAATTTGCTAGAAAACCACAAATATTAAGCGGAACATACCAAAGAAACATTGAAAACAAGTGGTGGTGTGGGTTTGGTTATACAACAAAACAGCATCCAGATTTTCCATTTTTAAACTATATGACAGCCACTCAGTTTATTCTAAAGTCAGATTGGCAGCAAATCTACTTTTACCCAGCTTATGCTAATACCTTGGTATTGTCAAACCTCGGTGTCTGAGCAAGGCCCTCAATAATGAGATTAAAGTGCATTACATACACAGTGTACATGGGCCTGTAATGTCATCTGAAAGCAGTGAAACTAAGAATACATTTTTAAAACAAACATCCATGGTGTAATAGGAATGATGTACTGCAAGGCAATGTGGTTTGTGGTTGGATTTGCTCCCTTTAGCTAGAGTGTTTAGTCCATTAATATTTGTCCTCAGACCCAAATCACCCAAACCTTAACATCGAGGAGAAAATCCCACTGTAATTTCTGTCCTTATTAAAGATCACGTCTACAATATACAATTTTAAAAATGTGTACATGGAAGAAATGCAATGCCACAGCTGTATAGGACACTCGAGGTTAATATATGTGCAATGTTAATTTGTACTATTTTGTATAGTGTTAGAAAATGTTAATTAAATATTGTATATCTTGTAGCAGAGATTACTACAAAATGTGCTACTGTATTAAACAGGACTTGGTAAATTACTGCATAAACTGATATAACAAAATTGTGCATACAACAGTGAGGTTACTACATGCTGCCTATAGGAAAATATCACTTTTTATGTTGAAAGTACTTTCAGTGAAAATCGGTATATATTTTTCACAATCTTACTATTTGAAGTGATGTGAAAAACACAGACTATTACAAAGCAGTGTACCCTTTTTGGGAGATTAGGACTACTTCATCTTCAATCCAAAGAAAACATTCAGCATATACATTTCTGTCAAGTGAATTCCAATTGTCCACATTCCAATGGTATTTAGATTGTTGTGTCCAGCCATCAAAATTTTGATATAATACATTACTTGAAATAATGGAATTCCTGCCTAGAAGAAAAAAAAAAGAAAATTCAGAAAATGCATTATGGGCCATTGTAGTCAAGGATGATAGAAATTCAGGCTAACCTCGATCAATGCATGGATAAATGAAAGTAGTACTGCTATTGTTCCAGTGAACAAAAATATTTAGAATACTAACTCCATGACTAGAACATAACACAAAGTAGGAAAATATAGTAGCCAAAAGAATTCTGCAATAACCAGTAAGCACTATTTACATTCAAGAAGATAAAATACAGAACACACCCAGCCTTATCTTCAGTAGCATTAATGGATGGCTGTTTAACTTTGCATCAAGGATAAAATACAGAACACACCCCACCCCTACCTTCAGTCGCATTAACAGACAGCTATTTAACTTTGCATTAAGGATAAAATACAGAACCTGCATTAACGGCTAACTTTGAAGAAGAAAAAATACAAGACAGCTGTTAAACTAACTTTGCAGCAGCATTAAGGATAAAATACAGAACTTGCAGCAACAACGGACTTTCAAGAAGATAAAACACACACCTTCAGTAGCATTAATGGCTGTTAGACTAATTTTACAGCAGCAACGAACTTTCAAGAAGATACAGAACCCGCAGAAGCATTAAAGGACTTAGTCACACACACATTAACAGCTGTTTAAACTAACTTTGCAGCAGCATTAACGGACTGATGAACTAACTTTGCAACAGCATTAACAGACTTGGAAGAAGATAAAATGCAGAACCTGTAGCAGCATTAATGGACTAAGTCACACACACATCCTTCGGTAGCACTAATGGCTGTTAAACTAACTTTACAGCAGCATTAACGGACAGTTTAACTTTGCAGCAGCATTAACGGACTTACAGGAAGATAAAGCGGCAGCATTAATGGACTTAGACACACTTTGCCAAATAAAATACAGTTCTTCTTGGACATGCACGCACCCCAGACACACACACCTTACCTGTAAATAATTCCCATCCCAGCAAAGTCCCAAGCCAGCAGCGAAAACGGGTCGGCAGCAGATTTAAAGCAAAGTCCCAAGCCAGGCGCCAGCACATTAAGTCCCAAGCCAACAATGAAAACAGCAGCAGCCAGCCCAGCAGATTTAACCTCAAAGCCAGCATTCTTCTCTCGGAAGCAGTTTCAGTCCAAAACAGCATTCTCTCAGCAGCAGCAGTAACGTCTTCACTCTTCAGTTATTTTCAAATTCTTCTCGGCAAAGCACTTCCCACCTGCTCACAGCCTGCCGGAAATGATGACATGAGCTCCTTGAGCTCAATTCTGACTGGCTGGTAGTGCTGACGGAGCTGACATCATCACGCACGTGATGACATCAGCTCTGACAGCGCGAAAATTAAAAAAATAAAAAAAGAAAAGGAAAGAAATCGGAAATGAAGGGGTGCCACTCGGGAATCGTGGCACCCCTTAATTTGGACCCCAAAACTCGGTAAAAAACGAGTAATTCGGGACAGTTGGGAGGTCTGGTCATGGCATTGCTCCAGGGCATTGTAGTTAAGGACATAGACTAACCTTTGGGCAAGTAAGCTGCAGCACAACTAAGTAACACAGATGGTGATCACTTAATGCCACCCCACAGCATGCTGTAATGATATATCGTGACAGACACACATACATACAAATATGCACAATGGGTGTCTGGATTCATGGAGCTACTCCTGTAGCCGGCTATTGCTTCCAGTACTGAATGGCATATGCAGTGTCTCTGGGAAACTACAATGTTTCACAAAATCTGGATGTGTATCTGTCCTTAATGAGTATGTATACACCACTTGCATTACCTTGAACACTATCATTTTGGGGTGTAAAGATGTGGATGGATGTGTAGTCTGGTGTGGCTGTGGTGATGTCCACAGTCTTGAACCAGATGTCCTTGACTGCACACATGTCTGCATAATCCAGGGTGGGGAGACATTCCACAGAGTGGGGTTCACTGTTGCCATATCCACCATGTAACAGCAAAACCATGATATTGTATAAAGATGTTATTCTTATTGTCAACTTTTCCCTGAACAGTGCATCTAAGATGCATTCTGGGGGTGTCAGTAGCCTTGGTCAGTACCCTTGGTCAGTACTCCAAATCTCAGGGATGAGAGATGAAGACCATCACTGATAAAGCATTGATGTCTGTTGAGCATGGCATCCGAGGTAGACATGTAGTAGATCCCCAGACAATGGCACCACATGCTAAGGCAATTATAGACTTCCATCAATTTCTGTGTGTATGGAGCCATCATCTTTGGAGAGGGTCAACTGCAGCTGAAAGCCATGCTTATACCCAGTGATAGGAGTAATATATTATAATATGTAATATAGTACTGTAATATATTACAATTTTTTATTTTATTTATTTTTATTTATTTTACATTTGTGGACCGGGATAGTCCAACTGGATACATGTCCATTTTCAGTGGAGACCCAGGGAGAAAAGCTCCAAAGTTAGTTACAAAAGCAAACATAACATACAAATTAAGCACAGTTTACAGACTCGGTTGAGACATGTGAGTTATGCAATCTCACAAACTTATGATATAGTTTCACAAATTACAACACAAATAAATTGCAGGTGAAATAGTTATGGTGCACAAATGGGTTCATATTAAAACACCGAATGTTGAAAACAGCGAACGGTGTTTCATCGACACATATTCAGCGAAAGCGGAAAATGTCGAAACCACAGAACAGTGATTTCTTTCCTAGGGAAAAAACTCTCTGTTCCAACCCACCCCCCCCAAAAAAAAAACATTAAACACTTCCAAACACATACACAGATACCCTAACCTTAATTATACACCCAAAAACCAGTAAACAACTAAATACACATATGCACGTAACCCAACCATAAATCTAACGAAAAAAAAAACAGTAAACATTTTAAAACATATGCATTTACCTTAACCCACACCCTAACCGTAAGGTCAGTAACTCTCGCACATTTACATAAACAGTTCCAACCACATACACACTTACCTTAACCCTAATCCTACCCCCCCAAAAAAAAGTAAACAGCTGAAAACATACACACTTAACTCAACCATACATCTAATGCAAAATAAAAAACAGTAAACACTTTCATACATGTGCACTTACCTTAACCTGCACTGTTGCACAATCACACTCGGGAGCTATACCGGACAAGGGACCACACTACACTTCAGAACAGGCAAAGCAACGAAGCGGTCACTGAACAGCTGCTTTGCTGTTTTGCCTGTTCGCCCTACATGTGTCATCGAAAACACATTAGACAAAATGCGTTTTCGTCGTTCTAATAGGAACCCTACACAAATATAAGTAAATAATTTCTAATAACTAGTAATATAATTAGTTACTTTTTCAAAATAGTAACTAGTAATAGTAATATATTACTTTTTTAGTAACTAGTAACTTAAATGTGTGTTACCTTTGATTTACTTTTGCTTAAAGCAGTGGATGTCCTTCTGTTCATTGTTGCAGTATTCTTTACATATGAGTTGTCTTTCATCCTATGACCTGATGTTCGACCAGCACACAAAAGCTTCTAGCCACTGCCAGTATATGGGACACCTCATGTATAGTCTGACAACGTCAGCCATAAAAGGGACGTCCACACATACCATCCTCAGAACTTTTCTGCAGCCATTCAGAAGGCTGACTCCTACCTAAGGTCTGCAGTCAGATTCTGTGGGTTGCTGCTAGCTTCAGCTTCAGATATGTGCCTCATTGGGGATTTGCTTTCTTGCTACTGTCATTTGTTATTCTTCATGTCATCCAAGAAGGGCAAACTCAGCTCAGCTGAAGGACCCCCAGAACCTTCCATAATGTCTTTAGCCAGATGTTTTAAGCACTGATTTTCTAAGTAAAGATTTAAAGCCGAAAGTCAGCTACACAATGTTTAAGGCACAAAAGCCTGACAAATAGAGCAGCACTGGTAGTCATGACTAGGCCCTAAACAGAAAAGGCAAAGGCCATGGCTATCTTTATGTAGTATCTGCCGTCCATACTTATACTGGCCTGTTTTGAGCCTGCCTCTTCTGCTTCTCGAAGGTTTTGCACTTGGAAGGCTGTGCTTCTTGTAGCTTTGACATAGGCTATGAGAGTTTCTGAGATTCATGCATTGATGGTACTCTGCTTTTCTGATTTTAACAATAACAGAGTCTCTTTGCACATCAACCCTTCCATTATGCCTAAAGTGGTAAATGAGAGGTCTCTTCACCAGCCTATCCAATTGCCAACCATTCCCCCTTCTACTCACTCCTCCAATGAAAGGTTTCTACATTCATTGGATGTGCATAGGTAAGTACAAGACTATAGCTATCAGGACATCTGATCAGCTTTTTGTGTCTTTTCATTCCAGTGCTCTGTGTTTACCTATTTCTACACAGAAAATTGCCTTTTGGATTTCTAAGACTATTGAGATTTGTTATTTATTTCATGGTAAGTTTCTGGCTACTCCTATTAGAGCACATTCCACTAGATCTGTTGCTTCTTCAGGTGTTTTCTTTAAAGGCCTAGATATTAACTCTATTCTGAAGGCTGCTACTTGGTATTCTGTGCATACCTTTAACAAACACTACAAGTTGGACACTTTTTCCAGGTCTAGGACAGGGTTTGCTCAAGCCATTCTCCATGGCTTTTTGGAAAACTCTTCAAAACATTTTTACTCTGCTCCTTCTTCCTCCCAAGCTTCCTACTAAGCTTTGGCACTCTCCCATATGTAAAGAATACTGCAACTTTGAATAGAAGGACATAGAATAGTTGTTTTATAACTTATCATAACCAAAGATGTCCTTCTTTTCTGTGTTGCAGTATTCTGTCCCTCCCTCCTTCCCCCTGTATCTTGTCCCTTCCTTGGATGACTTATTTGTTTCCTTAGGACTAATGTTCCTCATGGAGCTTACTTGTTCTTTGGATGGTACATGTGGACATCCCTTTTATGACTGACATTGTCAGACTATACATGTGATGCCCCAAGTACTGGCAGTGGCTAGAAGCTTTCGTATGCTGGCCGGATGTCAGGTCATATGGTGGAAGACAACCCATATGTAAAGAATTCTACAACATAGAACAGAAGGACATGTATAGTTATGATAAGATATAACACAACTATTCTTTCTCACTGTGGATAATATCACCCCCTAAAGAGTGATGGAAACCTTCTGGGGGCCCTATATAGTATAGGTAGTAATCAATAGTAATTAGATGTTAGGAGGTAGGAAAGACTTTGAACGGGCAAAGTGGACAAAAAAAATTACAGCATAATCTGGGCACAACTCATAGCAATGATAATAGATCATTAGAATTAGCCTGGAGTAAAATTTACTATATATTTTTAGCACTGCAAGGAGGTGAAAGATAATGATAACCAGACTCTGGCCCAGCCCTGGTACTGTGGGACTCTCATACACTAAAACACCCCCTAACAGTGTGATAATTCTAGCCTTCTAGAGACCATATCCTTACCTTGCCGTATAATAAATGGCATTGATTCTCCATACCACCATCAATTGGAATCAAACTCAGCACTCATTGGTTTAATACCTGATGCCCCAACCCCCTGCACCAAGGAGGCTATTTGGGTAGATCTAGGATCAACCAACTTTTGTCTTGACAACTTTTTTTGTTATGTTCTTTTTAAAATTCTTTCCGGGTTTTGATTTTTAGTAGTTGAAAATACCCAAAATGTGATAGGCTTTTATAGGTCTTGTGCTGCTGGCTGTGAATGGTTTGGTTTAATTATTATTTTCAACTCTCTAGTTATAACTTTTGGCTGGGCCTGTTAGGGGTCACCATGGTAGATCATCAATCTGCAGAACAAGTGGCAGTAGACTTTTAATATTTCAAGTTGCCAACCCAGCACCCAACTTTCCTCAGGAGGCACATGCATGCACACACTCACGGCCAATTTAGAATGTGAGAGAAAACCAGAGCACCTGGAGGAAACCTACATGAACACAGGGACGACATGCAGACTCCACACAGAAGGCACACCAGCTGAGAATTGAACTGCATAACCTCTTGCTATGAAGTGACAATGCTAACCACTAAACCACTGTGCTGCCCAGCTATAAAGACTCATCTGCTGGAGTTTTTCAACTGTTAAATGCTGTTCATCATCACTGTAACATTGTATATTCAACTTTAATAATACACTTATATGCATGTGCTTACTTGTGTGAGTAAATTTCAATATCATAATTGATAAACAATACTTATGTAAAAGTAATGTGTTACTTTAGTTCGTAACTAGTCATCTTCTACTGTCAGCTTTTCCTGGTTAGGGGTCATCGCAGCAGAACGATAGTCCACAGAATGATTGGCAGTGGAGTTTCATGGTGTCAAGTTGCCAGCCCAGCACCCAACTGTCCATAAGAGGCACACGCACATCTACACTCACACCTAGGGCCAATTTAGACTGTCCAATCCACCTACAGCATGTCTTTAGAATGTGGGAGGAAGCCAAAGTACCCAGATGAAAGCCACACAACCACAGGGAGGACATGCAGACTCCACACAGAAGGCACCACAGCTGGGAGTTAAACCAGAGAACTTGTTGCTGTGCAGCAACAACACCAACCACTGCACCCCCGCATCCACCCTTTAGTTAGCAACTAGTAATAGTAATATATTACTTTTTTTAGTAACTACTAATAGTAATATATTACTTTTTAGAAAAGTAGTAAGTAATAGCAATATATTACTTTCACTGAAAAGTAACTAGTAATAGTAACTTATTACTTTTGTAAATAACTAGCACAACACTGTTTATGGCAGTGAGAGACACAGGCTAAGCGCATTCATGTGTCTGCATACATGCCGGTGACATATGTCCCTAGTCGTACAAATCTGCAGGAACTGCAATGTCAACATAATATTAACTGATATTCCTTGGTTTTCTGCAATGTGTGGTATTACCTATTGTGTCAACCCACAGACAGCTATCTGTGATCTTTCCCATATGTAGCCACTTGACACAGACATCAATGTGTCTCACGATGAAATCACCTCTGACTAAGAAGTGTGATTTTGGGTTTTGCCTCAGGTGTTTGACTGGTGAGAGAGAGGTGCATGCAGTATTATGTGTACTGTGCACTTCAGAGGCAGTATTTCCTAAGGTGTTTGTTTGGCAATATGTCTAGTAAGGAGCTGCCTATAAGTATGTCTGTGTGATGTGGGTGTAGGAGGTGCAGAATCTGAGCTGTGCATGTTGGTATAATACTCATTGCCATATGTAATGACTGTTGTTGGAGAGACCATGGCAGCAAGGTTGGAAATTCAGTCATATATGTCACATGTTGTATTTGTGTGTCATAGGAGTAGAGGGGTGGTGACACTCCCAACATCTTAGCAGCAGATCCTGCAAAGTTAAAGTCATGCTGCTATACCCTTGGGGTCGACACCCTGATATACAGTGTTTGTAGGCACACCTTGCAGTAAAAATGTGGAAGCCTGTGCATGCATGGAGGACTTGTCCAACTTTGCTGACATTACATTGGTGTCACAAGCATATGTTGCCTGTCAAGCAATTAGACAGCACATTGGTTGTTGTGTGACATGATGTGGGAACACAGACACGTGTGTTGAGTACATAACTGTACAGTATGCCATGCCTAGGACATGTGGCAGGTGGACACACACAGGTGGCCAGTCTGCTCCAATAGGCCTCACATCCATGTCATGTAGATATCCACCAGTAATGTATTGAAGGGCAAGATGTATGATTAGCTGTGACATTGTCAACTATGATGGGTCACCACCAGTGTGTCGATTGTTTCAGCAATACTTGACATCTATTTCACTGGACATTGTACATTATATTGTGGCACTACAGCAGTGCTACTAATCCCCCTCTTGTCAGTTACCTAGTGACATACCACCAACCCTGGAACAGAAGCCATAAAACATGCAAAGGCCAACTGAGTGCCCAGGTTACTAATCAAGACATCTACCTGGGAAAGGGTATGTGAAACCTGCAGAGCCTTTAATGATGTCGGATAGCTATGTGGATGAACAAACAGGCTGTGTCCTGCTTGTCATTATGGGCTTCATAGTAATGTTTTGCGTGTGATGACAGAAATTGTTTTGGAGCATGACAGTGGTGCTGGTGAGACCAGCAGTAGTAGTTGCCAGGCACTGGTAATTCCATGGAATTCCATGCTTAACATAGTCTTCACAAGGTCCTTGTGTCTTTCCAGTACACACTGCTTGGTTAGTGTCTAACTGCAGAATACCTGTGTAAAACACCCATCCTATCTTCACAGGGTATACAGTACATAATATACTTCCCTAACATGTTTGTCTGCACTCTGTACACACACCTTGGGTGACTGCCTTGTTGGAACATGCTGCAAGCAACTGCAATACTTAGTTGCACAAGGGAAAACTAGCATGTAGTGCCATGGAGTGTCCTCAGATCTCTAAGTCATGTGACATGAAATGCCATGAAAAGGAGTTAGCATGAACACAAGCATTAGCACTGTTGTACGCCTACTGACACAGGACTACACACTGTTTGTTCTGCTCAAGGCCAAATCATGCCTACTGACTCTAAATGGTGGACCCCATTGAGAGTTACTCTATGCAGTGGATGACAGGAGTATTACTCACTCTGCCTACCATGGCCTGACAATGTGTTTGACAATATTAGGCCAGCAGACCTTGTTGGAAGCTGTAAAGGTTATCTACAGAGTGTTATGTCATCTGATGGATAGGCAAGTGTCTGACAGTCATAATCTGGGAAGATAGCACTAGGAGACCTATGCTGCAATGATACCAGTCACCAGTGGATTTCCCCAGACATCATTAATGGCATACCCCTTCTAGCCATTCCCTCTCTGTATTCACAGCCACTATCAGTGCCCTTTGACTGACTACATTTGCAGGTGATTGCATATCAGGAGTTGTCACTGAATCCCACACAGAACAAACAGTTATCCAGGATGGTCTGAGACACACATTCAGTCATTGTCTGAGCCACTGACAAATACTAAATGCCAACAACTGCACACTACTGTCCTGTGAAAAGTCATCCACCCATGGAAAATATAGTTCTGTCCTCACACCACACACATTTGAGCCATTACTCAAGGACTTATGGACACAGAGAGTAATGTAGCCTTTGACTTTCACTGGTTGGTAAGATGTGGTGATGCATTCAGTGTTGTACAACCTAAACAGAAAGGTATGTGAAGTAAATCCCAGACTGTCATTGCTATGTTGAATGTGGCACTCATCACACCTATCATTGTGTACAATGGCACCCTTGCTGTGTCACTAAACAGGCCTATCTTACAACTGTAGCAGCCACACACTTTCCATGGTACACCGATACACATAGCAGATAACATGTCCTATGGAGTCTGTGTCAAGACTGTACATGTGTAGTCTGTCTCCTAAATGCTTTGGAGGTGATATGTATGAATACCATGCAGGGAGGTATCAGATCCAACTGTGTACCTTCCGTGTATCCATGACAGGACTAACACATGTCTTACCTCTTCTACACACCTACACCATCACTGTGGTATAGATAGTACTTGTTGGAGAGATGGAGAGACAGGTATGTAACACAGACAGTACACCATATATGTAACAGGCCCCCTATGCAAGTAAAGCACACATCTGCTGTGACACACATCATGTTCAGGTTACACCGTGGGATGCAGAACAAGACAATCATAGCTGTTGTCAGACAAATGTCAGTATTGGACATACGAAATTTGTAGAGGGGTCATCTACAGCACCACAGCTTGTAGAAGTGGTAGCTTCCAAAAGCCTGGTGGCACTTATCAAGGGTATCAGAGCTGTCCACAGATTAGGGATACATGAGTATGCTGAATGATGCCATTGCCCTTGTTAGCCTCTTATACACATATGGACCTATGGAGCCATGTACCTATAGTGCTGTACCTTGCTGAAGACATATTTCTTCTATGCTGACATTCTATAATGTGCTGTGACATCTATGGCTCTATTGCCACAGTGTATTCATAGGTGTCCCTATCAGAATCCTGAAACAGAAACATAAACAGGTCCATGACACACCTTCCATTGTGTAAGTCTACAGTCATAACAACATCATACAACATAAAGTACACAAAATTATGTGGCTTGCTCATTACAAATGTCAGCATACAATATCTGTCAGTTGCCACTATAACTTTAAGTGGCATGGCAAACCAACACTGCATTACACAAGTACATGTTAATTTATATAGTCACCTTGTGCATCAGACATATAGCTTCATTTGCCTGCATCAATGATGAGGATGACAGAGATGTGGCACAGGTATCATTACTTGCACAGAGTGTTGTGTGGGGGTGCAGGTTTCCCAAAATGCTGCCAGCATGTGTGTGTCAGAAAGGGAAGCAGGCAAGATGGACCATGGAAATGAGCCATGTGTGTCTGTAAGTAAGCTGCCTTTGACAGTGATGTGTGAGTGTGTGCATGTACACAGTGAAGTTCAGTATTAGCCCTACTGTGTGTATGTTGAACAGCTTTGAACCGTGCATGGTAGAGCTGACAGTGGCCCCAAACACAGGAATTGACTCTGCCAGGAGTTGCACTGGAACCTCCATGCCCAAGGTCAGAAGCAGTGCTAGTACCTGATGGTGACTGCTGTCTGCTCAGACCGTGTCCTCTATGGGGAAACCCAGGACCACAGACCCATGGCCTGTCATGTCTTGGTGTTGACAGCACACTCCCCTTTGTAGCACTGGATATACTGCCACTATGGAAGGGTGACTGTGTATGGCCACATGGACTCTTAGCAGATGGGGTTGCTGATCTACATCCACAAGGCTGATAGTCAATTCCAGCCACATGTTCCAGCACAGACACCGTATGATCCAAGACAGACACTGTCTCAGCCCACCTTATTTCACTGCATCAGTGAACCAGTCCAGAGTGTCACCAATGCGGTGGAGGCAGTCATGGATGTCAGACTGTGCTGCATCCAAAACCATGAACATATGTCTGGAGTTCCTGTCAGAATGTGCCTGTGCCTTCATGATGGCTTGAAACTTACAGCAAGTGAATCGTGATATGACACTTGCAACTGGTGGTGGAAGGACAGCAGGTCTTCTACGAGCACCCCTATCAATCTACCTGTGTGGAACCTTGACAGCTCTCTTGCTATGGTCAGTGTCTACACTCACTGGAGCCATAGTTGCCACATTTTCCTGTTCAATGTCCCCACCCTCTGACTGTCCAATATTTGTGGCATCTGGAGACTGGGTATGTATAGGTATACTGACTGTGCACTGTAACAATGAGAACAGAAGAGTGATGTCAACCTCTGGGACAAATTCAGCCCCTGAAGCCCCTACCTGTGCCTCACTGTGGCCACCACCATCATCAGAGTCTGAAGAGATACTGATATCAGGTTGTGTAGGGGACAGAGACCCCCTCCGCGTTCACCTGTGAGAAGACAGAAAATAGCATACATTAATACATACACTATTATGCTCTGCGGTACTATGTTACAATATATGTACAGCTCTAAACTATATTGGCACTATTACAGACCTGTTGAAACTCCAACCTCATATAGTAGGACAAGAGGACATTCCTTTTCCCACTAACAGCTGTAGTTACTAGTAAATAAAAGCTCTTTACACAGCAATCTCATCAGCAACAATGAGTTACACTGTTGACATTTGTGAAGACACTGCACAGTTGACAAATATGAAAATCTAGTACGTGATAAAAGATAAACCAACAGGTAAATCCAAAAAACGGAATGGAGTCCATTGTCAAGTATATACCAATGCGGAATGGTAAAAACTGTCCTTTATTAGAATAAAAACGATTATCAGTATTCACCAACATAAAATAATAAGAGCTTTCATCTCCAATTATACAATTCAGGAGACTTTATCAAACAAGAACTGAACATTAAAACAGAGTTTAAATACTAAAAACACTGAAAATCTCTCACCCAAATGACATAACTTCCTGGCAGAGCACAATATTCTAATTAAAGAAACAGTGTATCTTCCTGGCAAAGCACAAAGTTCTAATTAAAGAAACAGTGTATCTAAAAAGAACATTGAGCTGAAAACCATATACAAGTGCAAATGCCTGATTTTCAGTGTTTTTAGTATTTAAATTCTGTTTTAATGTTCAGTTCTTGTTTGATAAAGTCTCCTGAACTGTATAATTGGAGACAAAAGTGCTTATTATTTTACGTTGGTGAATACTGATAATTGTTTTTATTCTAATAAAGGACTGTTTTTACCATTCTGTGTTGGTATATACTTGCCAGTGGACTTCATTCTGTTTTTTGGATTTACTTGTTGGTTTCTCTTCTATCACGTACTAGTCGTTTGGTATGGAGTCGGGGTCTGGCAGTGTATCTACAGGTGACCCACAAATGAGTGGGAAATCAAATGGATCAATTGGCGACTTATCTATTTTAATTCAACAATTAATGAACCATATGGATTGATTGGAGAAAAATTCTCTTTCCCAGATGTCTATACACCCGACACCAGGTGCTTCTACTTCGGTGAATAATATGGGAGCGCAAGGCTTGGGTAATAGTGAAGGACAGACAACAGCTTTTAGTGTCTCTACACCATCTTTAAGGCTGGTCACTAGATCTAATGAGGTAAACGGTGATGGGCATATTGGTGCAGACAACTGTAGCGGGGTTTTTAAAACACCCACGCTATCTGAGTGGTTAAAGAATGATTGCATATTAGTGAATAGTGCAAAAGTTACTAGTATGACATTACAGGATCAACTTAATGAACTAGATCGGTACTTTTTAAAAATAAAAAAGATACAAAGAGATAACCAGTTTTTTAATGAGTGCCTTAAACAGAGAATTGTACCAAAAGGCCTTAGGATGTGGCATTTTCCTACATGACTGGTTGCAGGTTTTGATTTTCATAAAGACTTGTTAGGACTATTTGATAAATTTGGGTTTGAATATATGCAAATGGTTATTGAGTATAATAACAGAGTGATTGAATCTTTGAATTCTGAAGTGACAAAATTAGATAAATTAATTGTACAAAACCCTGCCTTTACAAACAACAAATTTAAATATTGTTGCAGCTTCCGGGGCATAGAAGAACAAATGCTTATTACTAAAAAGAGGGAGATGAAGAAGTTGGCTAGGGATGAGCAGGAATATGCTGACAACCTAGCATACCCTAACCCCCCTCCCCTCACAAGTTTGGCAGCAACATAAAAGAAGTGGTGAACAACAAGGGAATGGTGTTAGAACTTTCAATGAGGTGACAGAGATGGACACCTTTGAAGAAGAACATTTTTTAGATGAAGAACAATAACCACCAATGAGGTGCTCAGAGCATCTAATGAAACAACAGAGACCCTAACAACAGCAGAGAGGCCAATACAACAACTTTCAAAGGGGGAGGGGTGGAATGTACAACAACAGGAGTCAGAACAGGAACACTCGGAAGGGGCAATAGATGTTGCCCCATCTGAGGCAACGGTTTTAAACAACATGAAGAACAGCAATGGTAGTATTTTACCGCCATTAACACTGCACTTCAATTCTGAAAAAGACTTCAAAGTATATAATTACACTGATTTATTCTTTAATGTGACTATTTGTGACATTTTTGCTAAGGGCTTTACATTTGTACCAGATAAATCCATGAATTTAGTCCACACTTTAATGGACTTGAAGCAATATGTTAGAAAATTAAATCTTAATGTTATGTTTAATAATGTAGAGGGTTTGAAAGACTCATTCAGAACCTCCAGCACTTTTAACCTGTCCTTACACCCTACATTGTTATTTTTTGAAAAGGTTTGTGAGCTGGACATTCAGGACTTGAATAAGGTGAGGAATAGAAAGTCTGGTTTAAACAAAGTATATACTAACTTAAATGATGAGGAAGAATCTGAACTTACTTTTTTGATGGAGAATAATGGTGTGAGAGTTATCATATATATATATATATATATATATATATATATATATATATACAGATGACTACAATAATAAAATGTTGGATATCTTGAATATGGATACTTACGCTAAGAGTTCCCTCAATGAAATGAATGGGGCATATAGGAGAGTTAAAGGGTTCATACAGGATATGTTCATCGATGGTTTGATTTCTATTAATGAACTACATTATTTAACGGTGGAATATCCAATTATTCCAACTATTTTTGGGGCCCCAAAAATCCACAAAGATGTCCATCAGCCACCTATGAGGCCCATTGTGGATGCTCGGGACTCTATTACATTTCCACTAGCTAAGTATCTTGATAAAGCCCTAAGCCAGCTAGTATGGAATGAACCCAATATATGTATTGACTCATGGGATTTTTTTAAAGAAAATGGATGAAATTGAATATAGTAATGACCATTCATCACTATAGATGTTATCAACTTGCATAGGGTTATTCCCCATGAAATAGGACTTCAATGGTTTTGTGAGTACCTGCAAACAAAGCACATTGGTCATGAAAAAATTAACTTATATGAACAAATGATGGATATTGTATTAAGAAACAATTTTATTCTGTATGAGAGTGCGCACTTTTTGCAGAATGAAGGTGTTGCAATGGGATCTGCATGTGGTGGCTTGTATGCCAATATCATTATGTTGGAGTGGGAGAAATGTTTCCTTTTCTCATCCCAATATTATCCACTCTGTAAAACATATGTTCATTATTTGGACGATATATTTATTTTGTGGAATGGACCAATGGATTTGATTGATGCTTTTATTACTTTTATTAATGGCCCTACCACATTTTTAAAATTTACACACTCAATAGGTAATGACAGCATTTCTTATTTAGACATTTTGTTAGCAAAGAATGAAGCATTAAATTGTTTTGTTGCTAAAATATTTCGTAAGAACACATATTCAAACAGTTTTCTGCATTTTAGTAGTAGCCATCCATTTCACCAAAAATGGGCTGTAATTAAGGGACAGTTTGTGTGTGCAGCACGGATAACTACTAAATGGAATACATTTTTAGCAGAATGCGACATTCTTAAACAGATGTTCATTAGAAGGAAATATCCAGTGAAGCTAATTGATCAAATAATGAATGAAGTTGTTAATAAGAGACAAGAAGGTCACTTTGTACCTATTTTGAAAATTAAAGAGGTTGGGAGAATAGAACTTAATACTAATGAGTCATTAGTTTTACCTGACTCAGGACCAGCAAACCTTATTGACAATAAGGTGGCTGAAATTAATAAACCATGTCAGAATAGTTTTATAACTACTTTTAGTAGGGATGCATATAACATTAAAAATATGTTAAATAAGAACTGGGAATTCATACGCAATGAGAAGGATATGGTAAATATTCTTGGAGAAGGTCCGATTTGTGTATATAGGAAAGGCTGTTGTTTGAAAAATATATTTGAACATCATACACCAAAACGAAGTAGGGGACATATGTATAAATGTGAATGATGCAAGTTTTGTAGCAATATACTTGAAGCTGAAGTTGTAGAAGTCAATGGAATGAACATTTGGATCAGTGGTAAATTCTCTTGTAACATGGAGAGAAATGTTTATTGTGCCCTATGTGTACTTTGCTCATGTTTCTACATTGGCAAAACTAAACAAAAGTTGAAGAATAGAATAGGTGAGCACCTTAAGGATATTCGTGATGGCCATGACCATAATGCATTAGCCAAACATATTAATATATACCCAGAACACTATTTTACATTTTTTATATTGGAAAGTATGGTGTATTCCACTAGGGGAGGTGCTTGGCCATACTATTTAGAAAAAAATGGAACTAGCCTGGCAGTTGTGCTTGAATGCTGCATGTTTGCCAGGCTTAAATGATAACATTTCCATTAGTAGTTTGCTAAAAATAAAAGCATTAGGTAGAGACTAATAGAAATATACCTTTTAACTATTTAGTTATTTTTTAACTATTAGTTATTTATTAAGTTGGTATTTATTAGGTTTACATATTGTTGTATTATATGAGATAAGTTTTATGTTTGCATATTTAAGCATCAGCTTCTTAGACTATCGGAGAAGGTGGTGGTACTCAAGTATATATTTTGATTGCCCGAATTTCTTCCCATTTAGTTGTCTCACTGTATTAAAAATATATATTTAAAAAAACAGTTTTAACCTATGTAATATGAGCATTTAAACCATATGTTGCACATTTTTATGACAGTTGCTAAATTCTGTCATATAAGAATTTAGGGTGTGTTTTTACAAAGCTGCCAATACTTTGTTATATGGAACCTAATTTAGGATTCCACGTTTATTGTGCATTTGTTTATCTTTTGTTGGCAGTTGCATGATTGCTCATGCACAATTATTGGTGTTTATATTCATTAGAGTACTGCCAATACATATCAGTTATTTATTTATTATTTATTACTATTTTAAGCATGTGATTTGCACTTGTATATGGTTTTCAGCTCAATGTTCTTTCTAGATACACTGTTTCTTTAATTATAACTTTGTGCTTTGCCAGGAAAATACACTGTTTCTTTAATTAGAACATTGTGCTCTGCCAGGAAGTGATGTCATTTGGCAGGGAGATTTTCAGTGTTTTTAGTATTTAAACTCTGTTTTAATGTTCAGTTCTTGTTTGATAAAGTCTCCTGAATTGTATAACTGGAGATGAAAGCGCTTATTATTTTACATTGATGAATACTGATAATCGTTTTTATTCTAATAAAGGACTGTTTTTACAAATATGAAAATCTGCAATGTCTGACAATACTGTCACATCTATCAGTGTGTGACACCTACAAGATAATATCTGTGCAGTTGGCAATCATGCTGACAGTAGACCACTTGACGCAGCAGGCCTAGGATGACACTTTAGGGATTGCATTGCTGTAAATCTACATCTATAACAAAACAGTGTTGTGCTTAACAGGAGCAGGACCACAGCCTTGTCCAGTACCTGATGGACCTGTGAAAAGTTGAGGGAGAGGTAATGTCAGTACCACCACATGTTGCACCACAATAAGGTAATACATCCATATATCTCAATTTACAGTAGCTACTGTGTTATTTGTTCTATCGTTCAACATCTCAGCATGACAGTCAAACTGCAGTTAAACCTTACTATCTCCCAAAGAACACAGACCTGACATCCACGTAAGCGTATACCCTGACATACTGAATGCTGCAGTATTGCAATGGTGTTCAAACTAAGCTGAGTTGCATGCTTCTGTGCCATGGAAACTGTGGCACCTACATCCACAATGTACAGTGTGATGGATGCCTGGGACCTGTCATGTGTGCCTAGGTTTGCAGCAATTCTTCAATGGCTGAGAGTGGCTGTTCAGCTGCAGGTCCTCCACTGGTGATGCCACAATCCCTGGTTACATCCGCTGCTCTTCTGCATGCAGTATTGATCATGTCCGTGGCCAAGTGTCAAACCTGCTCATATGTTCTGCTCTGATAACCTGTGGCATTCATGTTACAGACAGGGTCAGCCCATAGTGCTGCCCTCTGTTCCCTGTTTGCCTCCCCCTGGACAGTAGGAGTTCATGGTGTTGCCAGAGGCCTTCAAGTATAATATCATTCTCTGCATCCATGAAAGGTGCATGGCACCTTCGGTACGTTTCATGAAAGACAACAGAATGGAAACACATGTCAGTATCATATACGTGGAAGCACACTTTGTAGAGCTACAGCAAGAACAGAATGGCAGACAGTATTCAATGCTTGATCACACATGTCATATTCCATAGTGTGCATACATTCTACACATGTGGATACAACTAAGATACTAGTGATTGTCAGCTATTCCCATTTGTGCCATGAAAAATAAGCTGTATAATCATACACCCAGCACTGGAGTCTATTGTAGTGTGTCCCCAAGTGGCAACCCCTTGGATAATATGTCAAAAAACAGTGCCAAACAAATAGTAGTGTGCTATTAGAACCATTATAAAGGGACAGTCCCACAAGACCAGTGTGCCACATTGACATCAAACATTCCACTCTTGATGTAGTGTATGCCATCTGTAGGTTTAACAGAACATGTCATTATCATAGTTCTAAGAAAGGCTTAATTCTGTAATCCCTATTCCCTGTAAGTATATTCACACATCTGCATCCTGTTGTAAACAAAAAGGTTACATACCTGCTGGAGTGAAAATCTTCTGTTGATATGTGGTGATAGTTAATTTTTTGCTAATACGTGTTCTGTATGCAGAAAGTCTCATACAGAATTGTTTCCCATAGACAGCAAGTTTGCCTTTTAACATGCTTCTCATTAGTAGGTGATTGTCTCTTAACCAATCTGTGGTTCTGTAATGCTAATAGCAGCCAACACAGCTGATTTTCACTACCATCGGCCAATGATATGCAACCACTGTCCAAGATATAAGGCCTTCATATTTATTAGAGGCCATTTCTGATATGTTGTACTGGACATTACTGGGGTGAGGAGACTACATCATCACAGAGGGTAGGTCTGTAGCACCTACTGTTATATAGAAATGTGTGTGCTACAGGTTACAGATGCTGCTGCAGGTAATAGGCCTAGGCAGAGAATGAAAACTCTTTGGAGGACAACAAGCTGTAGTAGTAACTGTGGGAGCTGTGTCAGTCTTGTAGTAGAGGCAGAGCCAGAGGAAGGGTATCCATTCCACTCCAATTAAGGCATGTGTTTAAGGTGAGCAAGTTAGGCAACAGTATCATTAACAGAGTACTGGGCAACATGTTTGTTGTGTCCTTGAGCAACATATGAGATAAATATAACATTATGTCCACCATCTGGGCAACTGTCAGGCCATGTGTTACAGTATGTTACTCATTTGGAACGCGGATGCTGTGCTTCATTTGTGCAAGTTAGTTTTGTGGCTGTGCTAATCTACACTGTGAGTTTGAAAGGATTGTGTACTGCCCTCTGATATTAATGGGCCTCATTTGCATTGCCTGAGTTAAAATCCTCTGTGAATGCATATTAATGCATGCTGTGACACTTTATGCACTTATAGTTTTGCTATAGGGGTATGTGAAGTATGTTCCTGTCTGCAAGCCTGTGACTTCCTTCAGTGAAAAGCAGACATTTCATTTGAAATGCATTGTGTGGATAAAGAGTGCATGACTCAGTCATTAATTGCTGGCTTCACAATAATGTAATTTAAATACTATGCACCACTGGATTTGAACCCAAGACTGTGTGTGGCAAAATGTACTGCTTGCAAAGCAATTGACAGACTGAGCCACTGAGTCACTGTTACAGTAGGTGTATTTGAAAATATAAGTACACACATACAGGCTGTGACATACATTTTTTACAGCAGTCATTATGTGCATGGCTTTATATGGATGTATTTCTATACCTGAGTCCCCTTTAAACGTGTATTTTGCTAGTAATGCATTAGCAGGTGTATTTGTAAATGTTGCTGATAAAAGAGGACATTTACCTTCTATTAGAGACCTCACTTGCATCCATTATTCTGTGTTTGGCTTTCTAGTGGTGTACTCCTGCATCAGACTCCAAGGTGTACTCCTCATTTTTTCTTTTATCTTTAAGCACATTTGCGTGATGTGGCATGATGCACAGCTCTGCATAAACATGCTTAATGAGTGTAACTTGCAATTAATATATTTCACTTAAACCACCTGTTTTAATTAACAGCTGTGTGGCATGACAGGTTAATGCAGTGGTCTTTAGGCGCCATGGTCTTGGGCTGGAAATAAGGGACAGGTGCTTATTTTTTACATGTTTATTATCAATTAAAATACATATATAAATATAGCTCCATTTAGCTGAGCTTAGTGATGCTGCACGATGTGGCATGTAGCACAGCATCATACTAAGATATATAAAGAAAAGAAAAACGGGAATACAAGAAAGTGGAGAAATAGCATACAAGCAGGGGGGAAAAGATAGTGAAAGGCAGGTAGGTATGTGCAGGAAGAGTATAGGACAGAACCATAGAAATCCATTTCTTGTACAGCAAAAACTGTGCACTTTGACAAAATTTGTAGATGACTTTGGACTCTCATTCCCAGAGTGAGGGGTGAGGATGGGTTGTTAAGCCAATTGGACCAAATGATATGTACCCAGTGGACACATATGTGACATGGAGAGCTATGTATGGGACAATATTTTTTTTTTCTGGGAGAGGTGCCCATTTTTTTTTCTAAGGTGATAGTGGAATGTTGTGGAAGGGGCATAAGTACATGTGGGGTAGGTACGTTGGTTAGTTGAGGCAGCTTTTGCAGACAGACAAGACAGACAAGATACCAGACAGGGGTGGTGTGTGACACAAGAGGGGGTAAACACCTTCAATGGGGAGGGAGTTGTGGAATTTCAGTCCATTGTGCCTCCACAATGTAACAGTGTGACTCACATCCCCATCCATGGGACTGTTGGCATTGCTCTGTCACTGCCCCGAGGGTGGCAATGGTGGAGGCTGGACTCCAGGGCAAGCCTGCCACACCAGGGTGGCCAGCATGCTCTCCATCTGACCCAGACATGGTCCAAACCCACAATAGATGATCCTGCACAGCAAACCTGGCAGTTTGTCATGGGTGATAACTCCCCCTTGACCACTGCTCCCAGAAGGGGGCTTGACCCCATTCCATGGGGCAGTACTACATGACTCTGCAGGTATTGCAGGGGCAGTAGAGGAGGCATCACCAGGCTAGGTTCCAGATGTGTTGAGACCTGGTGCCACGGCCAGAAGAGGCAAGGCAGATGGATCACAAGGAACCGGCCGACCTTGACACACTGTAGTAAAGTGGTTATAACAGTAAGTTAAGGTTAGTAATAACAAAACCAATGTTAGTATTAACAAAATAGAACATAATATTTATTAACTCAGATACATATTAAGGTATATTATGAGTAACACAACATTAAGTAACATAACAGTAAGTATGTTAACAGCAAGCCAGTATGATTTAAACCATAAGGTCAATGAAACAGTTAGTTTAATAAAACATGTTACTATTAAATCATAATAAATAACAATAATAAATTAAAGAAGATAAGGGGTGGGGAGAGAGAGAAAAACATACCATTAGTTACCTCGCAAGTAATATTACTACACAGAGTACTAATACATGCTTCTACAGGTGTGCAGTGTCAGTTGTGAGTACGGTGACTATAACTCTTCTATAGCTGATGTAGCATGTACATACATCTCAAGCTGTTAGCATGTGACAGTATGGGCCAAGCACTAACAAATACAGGTTCAAAACTACACAGAACAGCTTCTGATAAGGTGGACTTAAATAACTACCAAGGTGTTCTGTAAACTGATTTCAAAATATATTGCATTCCAGGTAATCATTTATGTGGTAAACATGGAACAGACAGATTAAATTGAGACAGTCAAGATGTATGTTTGTGTACATTATGTAAACCAGATAGCCATCGTGCCTTAATTGGTAGGCATGGGAGTAGAGCCCAAAAGTTGTGACTGCAGGGGACATCTGCAAATAATGTAAGAATTGACTGCAGAACAGAGATGCAATGAATACAGCCCTAATGCAAATATTAAGCCAGATTTATTTAGGAAAACACAATGCTGCTTAGCACTTTATTGGCACTGCTGTTTATTATCTGTGAAGTCTACACACAATATCTGCCCATAAAGTGGACTACCCTACCCTACCCATATACCTTTTGTTCCTGGAGTGGGTGGAAAAGAGAGCATTATGGGCTGAAAATGGCATGGAGACAATCTTGAACCATACTATGAGTTGAGCAATACATTATTCAGGCCATTATTTTTGCATTCTACAGTTATTACAGTTTTACACTTTACTGCAGCAATCTTACCATGCACATACAATGCACAGAGCTCTAATGCAATTATGTTATGACACCACAATCCTGCTGTACACCTTTTTGATTACTGTTATCGGTATTGTACAGTGTTTATTGGAATACAGCTGATATTGTTCATTTATTGCACTACACTTCTAATTGGCCATTTATTGAACTACAGTTCACGTTGTTTATTCTTTATTGCAGTACATTTTTTTTATTTTTTATTGTTTATTGCACTACAATTTGCAGACTATATCTGTACTTTCACGAAATAAACGTTCCCGTGATAAATAAATGTGAGCAACAATAAATAAAAACAGTCCATACACGGAAACGAACCAAGGCAGTCTTCTCTTACAAACAGAACACAATGAAAGTCAGATGTAATAACTCCAAAATGCTGAATATAATAAATCCAAATGATGAAATGCAGTAAAAAATCACTCAGTCCATTTATTGATATCAAAGGTAAACGCTTTCACCAATCTGGCTTCATCAGACCATAAATCACAAGCAAAAATAAAGTCATTTATATAATGAAATAGTTATGACATCACATCCTGCCTATAAATCAATTAATTAAAATCTTACTCATATAGAATATAATACATTATAAATATAAGCACAACATTTGGCCTAAAACATTTAATCAACATTCAAAAAATATATATATAAACTTACTAAAAACATTCAAAAAACATCAAAGACTAGTTCATTTGAACCAACCTCAACCTTCTATTCCGTAATGCAGGTTTTATGGGTATCTTCTCATTGAGCCCAGGGGTCCTATCCGCTCTGAACCTAATAATCCATTTCATCTCACAGCTCTCTGTATAACCCCTAATATCACCCCCTCTCAATCCAGGGGTAACAGATTAAAACACTGAAAATCTAAACTCATGTGTTTGATCATTATTTATCACATGTTTTGCCAATGCATTATGTTCTGAACCTACACGTATGTGGTATAAATGTTCCCTAATTCGTTGTTTACATTTCTTATTAGTCTTACCTATATAGAACATGGTGCACATTACGCACCGGGCTAAATAAATGACATTTTCAGTATTACAATTTGCTGGGGTACTAATTTGATAAATATTGCTAGTAGTGGGGTGTATAAAGCAATTCTTAGTATCAATGTAATCACATTGATTACACTCCTGACATGGCACGGTTGCTTTATTAACCTCATTACAAATCTCTCTTGTCTGTAAACAAGGAAAACATAATCTCTGCTTCAAATTTCTCTTATTCTTAAAGAGAAACTTGGGTTCATCAGCCACAACCTCACGTATGTTCTCGTCTAGCATCAAGACATCCCAATGTTTACGTACTATCCCATTAAGTTCAGGTGTATCGACTGAAAAAAACATCAGTACCTTTACTACGGAAGCATTAGGATTCCTAATGTTATTGACTTCATCACCCATACTAATATTAGAGAAATATGGACTACCTCTAGTCATTCTAACTGCATCTACTTCTTCTAATATATAATCCACTTCATGAGGGTTATATTGTCTCGCTACCAACCTGGATCTTAAGGAGGAAAGCTCATTTTTGTAACCTTCATAACCTGGGTTCAATCTTGAGGCCCTCATCACCTGACCTTTGACCACATTCTTAAAAACATATCTGGGATGCATGCTCCCTCTATGCAATATGGTGTTATGGTAACATGCTTTACTGTGGATCCCAGTATTCAATAAACCATTATTTAACCTCTCGATCTGCACATCTAAAAATGAAATGCTATATCACGAAAAACTCATAGAAAATATAAGATAGACAGTCATATTGTTCAACTGAAAAAAGAAGTTATGTAGAGATTCCTCATCACTTTTCCAAACGAAAAACAAATCATCAACAAATCATTTATAAAAACCTACATTCCTCTTAAAGCCATCGAGTTGGAACAAATTCTCTTCCTCCCAGCTAGCCATAAAAATGTTGGTGTAGCTATTGGCACAGGATGTGCCCATTGCTACGCCTTCATTTTGGATATATAACTTATCCTGAAAGAGGAAAAGGTTACTCTGTAATACTGTCTCCAAGAACAAAGAAACCAGATCTATAATGTTTGAATCATAAGTGGAATGCATAGTTAAATACCGTTGCACCCTTTCCATGCCTTCATCATTGGGTATAACAGTGAACAGACTGGTTACATCTAACGTTGCAAGTATATAATGTGCATCATCCCCCATTCCTCTCATATACTCATATAAACATATTAAAAATTGCTTACTATCCTTTAAAATGTATAAATTAGCATCAACGAGAGGTCTCAAATAATGTTCTATAAACAAAGATAAAGGCTCTGTTACCCACCCCCGACCTGAAACAATAGGTCTCAGAGGCGGGTTACTCAAATCTTTATGAACCTTCGGAAGGCCATTAATAATAGGGATCAAAGGATTGTTTACATATAAAAACTTATATAAATCAAAATCAATACATTTGCTCATTAAGACATCATCCAACATATCATATATCTTAAAAACTTTATTTTCAACACTCGTCATATCTATAAAGGAATAAAAGTCATTCTCACCTAGTAAAGACTCCATATTCAGCTTGTACCCTTCACGGTCCAAAACTACCACTGGGCCACCTTTATCAGCAGGCCTGATAATAATGGAGTCATCACTTCTTAAATCTTTCAAAGCCATTCTTTGCTTATAAGTTAAATTGTTCTTATTTTTCCTCTTATGCTCATCTCTATTACTTAAACTGAACCTATAGGCATCCTCTTCAACCAATTTAGAAAACACTTCCAAAACTGGATGCACGACAGGAATATACGTACTCCAGGTCCTAAAAGGCTTAATATGCTCGTTGCCAACCATACCAAAATCCATTTTCAACTGTACATTACGTGTAAATAATTTGAAATCAATAATGCTATCAGTTATATCACTCTTACTAGTAGGAATAAAAGACAAGCTTTTATCCAAAACTTGAATTTCAGACTCAGATAAAATTCTGCTAGATAAGTTATGCACTAGTGACTGTCCACATGCTCCCACATTTTCTTCAACGTAGGTCCAGTGTGATCCCTTCCCAACCCTTTCCACTTCTGTCTCCCTCTGCTGTAAGATCTCTGTCTGAGGACATGATGTTGATGGTCTATCGGGAAAGGGGCAGCGGGACAGGGTGCATGCTCACTGGTGGGAGGATGGATCTTCCATCGTACTGATAGCTCAGCAGAAACCATATCCCTAGACAAAGTGGACCTGTTGGTGTCCAATGGACCAGAGCCATTACTAGGAACCTGTACATCACTTGGCGTGTCAACAAGAGAACTGTCATTGTGTTCAACAACAGTGTTATTCAAAACATTGACTTCTGTATTGCTAACTGTTAAACGAGACTGAACAAAATTCCTATCATTATATACATCATTAGTCAATTGTGTACGGTCATTTGAACCAACAGCTCGATTAACATTAATTCAGGGCCAAGTGAAGACTTGGCCCAATTTAAAATCATTAGTGTCTCTAATAATTTTACTTCTCTTCATCTCTAAGAGTCATTTCTCATATATTGCTACATTATCTAACAGTCTCTCCATGGCTGAGTCAACATTCGCCTTTGGATACGATATAATAACGTTCTGTTGTTGTTTCAAGATGCTGTCTCTTAAACTGTCCTCTTCAGGATGAAAAAAAATCATTTAATAAAGTCATATATGTCATACTTAACTCAATATTTAGTTGCTGCCATTTGTAAAGCAGCTCGGGGTATAGACTGCCTGTGGTCGGCATTTTCAATACACGTAAGCCACGAGGTATAATCCTCCTACGTAAACATACCTCGAAATGTTGCCGTTGCAACTGCATCCTTTTTAACTTCAGCAAGTCCATTTCTAGTTTGCTGAACACTTCCATCAGACCAGTCAAATTGGAAGAAACAACACCATTCGGTTCAGATTCTTCAGTCACTTCAAACAGCATCAAAAGATTGTCTACACCGGAAATGCATACCTGAAATCGGTCCTTCTTCCGGTGTTCACTGGATTGACCTGACACAATATTCTTCTTCTGGTGCACTTACCTTTGATATCAATAAATGGACTGAGTGATTTTTTACTGCATTTCCTCATTTGGATTTATTATATTCAGCATTTTGGAGTTATTACATCTGACTTTTGTTGTGTTCTGTTTGTAAGAGACTGCCTTGATTCATTTCCGTGTATGGACTGTTTTTCTTTATTGTATATCTGTACTTTATTTTATTTATTTATTATTTTTTTATTTTTATTTATTATTTGTTAACCAGGAAAGTCTGACTTGGAATAAAGCCAATTTTCAGCGGAGACCGGGGAAGAAATGCTCCAGATGCATGTCTTTTAACATGGGAGGAAACCAAAGCACATGGAGGAAACCCACATGAATGAGGGAGGACATGCAGACTCCGCACAGAAGGCACTCCAGTTGTGAATCAAACCAGAGAACCTCTTGCTGTGAGGTGACAACACTACTGCTGCACCATTGCACTGTCCATACTCACACAGCAACCTGGTCAGTTGTCTGCATGGGACTGGATGTTGCAAGTCCTCTCAGCTGCAGCTGTTGGGAAAGAAGTAGACCATTATGCCTATCAGTTTTGCATAGATTCAGCTTGCATTTTAGTAAACTGCTGGAAGAAATACTTACATATATCTGGGGCATGCCCAGCCCTCGCCTCTTGGATTTGTGTGTCCAAAGTTTCCCTCTTTCTATGCTTTAAGTTGCCATAGTGATGATGACACTGCCCACTTGTGCAGGAGATACCAGTAGCACTGGAAAGGTCTCTGGCTGACTGATCCCAGGCCTCAGCCTTACACTTTGAGCTCTGGTAATTGCCCTGCAGCAGCCTAGGTTCATAACTGTATATCAGGAGCACAAACAACCCCCGAATCCTGCACACTCCATCTCTGTGCCCAAAAGCACACACCCTCTCCAACACCGCCTGGCATATTGTCATTTAGATGGACTCCAACAAATGCTGCAGAATTCCCACCTATTGCCCTTAATATAGGCTATTTTTCCACCCTTAAATGTCATTCAGCAACATTCAAAAAAGCATTGTTGTGCTTAGCATTGTGCAAACCAGCTAAGCAGAGTGGAACAATGTGAAAACTCACACAACCAAGGCTTTAGTGAAGCTTAGCAATTTGCAAACAAAAGTGTATGTTAATCATGTTTAAGCACTGCTACGCACCATGCAGCTCTTCCAAATGTAAAACTTATGTTTTTTAAATTAAACAAAAATTTAGTTTACATTAAACAAATGGTATGTCTACTAGAGACTCAAGCCCAAGACCTACGAAGCTTTAGGCTGTCACTTGATCCATTTAGCTACTTGGAGAGTATAAAACTATTCTACCTTCACATATACTACTAAGCTACCTGCTAAGCACTGTGCTGTGCTGCACAAATAGGCTTAAACAGCACCAGAAATAAATAATTAATTACATCCAGTTTCTATTTTTAGATGTCTGGTAGGTGTCTGCTGTCTATATGTAAGCACGGCTTGGCATTGCTGTACTCTGCACCATGCAAATACACATGCAAAAATTAAAAAAAAAACATTAATTAGATCTGGTTTCTATTTTTAGATGTCTGGCAGGCATCAACTGTCTATGTGTAAGCACCGTTTGTGATTGCTGCACTCCGTGCCATGCCACGCAAATGGACATTAAATAAAAAAAATAATTAAACAAAAATTAGACATTTAAAACACAAAGTAATAAATCACAGCACATTTCAACTGCAGCAAGGAACATTACAGGGAGCTTCAACATGTACATAATATCTGACCAGCCTGAACACTTCTGCCTACACAGATTCAATATCACTGTTACTATGCTCTTCCTCGGCAATGTGCCATGATTAATATGCATGGCCTGCTCAACAGGAGGAACTGTGGCCATGTACATGGGTATATTCCATGTAGGCTCTACCTGGAGCCTACATGGATTTTATTGAATCCTGGGGTATATCTTTTTTGTGAATGTAAATGCCAAAATATCTGCTTTCTTGAAAGGAAAAGTTTGTGCTTAATTAGGCAGAAGTATTTACTTTTTTGGCCGGTTTTTGCACCTTAAAGCTGGCCCCAAGCTCTCTCCTTGCCTGCTACATCTACATATCCTCCTTTGCCAACCCCAGACTATCTCCTACCTATACTTGGGTCATCAAGGAGGACTATGTTTTATTCTAGTTCCCTATCAATTGTGCAAATCAGCATCACTCAGTGCTGTTGCGCAGTATGCATAGATGTGCAAAGTCAGCCAGCTTACCATACATCCTCCCACTTGTCTCTAGCTTATCATGGAATACAGATGTTCTGTTTTTGGTTGGTGGTCATGGAGTGTAGACCCTTAATTCCTGGTTGGTCATGAAATGCAGACTGTCTGTTCTGGACTGTTTATAGAATAGGGATGCTCTGTTCCTGGTCAGTAATGAAAAGAGGATCCCCTGTTCCTGACTGGTCAGGGAATATGGACTCTCTGTTCCTGAATGGTCATAAAGTAAAGACCCTGTGTTTATAGATGGATCTGAATTTCAATCAGCACTGCTTATCTTGCCCATTAAAACACAGAACCATACACAGGCCTCCACTGTTTGCCAGAAGGTGTAATAGAGTGCAGCATACAGGCTGCTCTGTGTGCTTCTTAGATTCCCCTGTTTTAGCTTTTTTATATTTAATATGATTTTGTGTCTCAATAATTTTTTCTTGCTCTTTAATTCAGTGTATTCGTTTGCATGTTTTTGTGCTTACTTATACCATATTCTACCTTATATGATGTCATTTGCTAATGGCACTTGGCTGATGCTTTCTGCTGCACTCCATATGTGTCTGCTCTAAACAAATGTGCTTCTTGATTAAGGTCTGCTTGAACATCCTGTAGGGCATATTCACAGGGCTATATGATAATATGTTTCACTGTTTTTGTTTCTTTAGTTTCCAAGCCCCTTCCCTAGATTATACACATCCATGACTCATTCACGAAGACTGTATACCACAAAGAATAATTTACCAAGTATGTTGTGTACACATGTTGCTGCTGACATGGCATTGTCACTTTTGGTTACATATAGGGCATGGAGTGTGAGGGGATGACTTTTGTTCAGTGTGAAACATATTCTGAGACCACATAGTGTCAGGCAATAGTTCTGCATTGTTTATTGCACACAGAAACATCTGTACTGAATCACATTGCCAAGCTGATTCACAGCTGGAATTGTTATGTGTGCATTGGCCTACAACTGTGGTGTCTCAGACAATGTCTTATTTCCTTCACTGTTTTCTTATTCCTTAGGAATATCTACATATTGAACCAATTAGGAAATGCATTTCTGAGTAATTTCTTATATACTGTGCCCCACTTGACGTATCCTGTTTTACAGTTTTGAGGGACCAGATATATGCAAAATACCTCGTTGTTTGTACCAGCAACTGGGATACAGCAGCAGTGTCTTTGCACAGAGCTTTGTGTGGTAAAAGAACAACTGCTGCTTTAATAACAGATAGTGAATTTATTGATGTATATAGTATACTTTTGTACTTATTGGCAATGCACTGAGTGGCATATAGTATACTGTAGTATCCACAGTGAGTACAGCATGTATAATACGGTATCCACTGTACGCACACCATGTATACTGAAGTATCTACAGTGAGAACACCATATATACTATAGTATCCATAGTGAGCACACCATGTCTACTATAGTATCCACAGTGAGCACACCATGTATACTTCAGTATCTACAGTGAGTACACCGTGTATACTATAGTATCCACAGTGAGCACACCATGCATACTATAATATCCACAGTGAGCACACCATATATACTGCAGTATCTAGAGTGAGCACACCATGTATACTGCAGTATCCACAGTAAGCACACTGTGTATACTGCAGCATCTACAGTGAGCACACTATGTATACTATAGTATCCACAGTGAGCACACCATGTATAGTGTAGTATCTACAGTGAGCGAACCATTTTTCTAGGTGAGGATTAAGAGCATACATCTGTACTACTTAGTGCAAAAAATCTGGACAAACATAAATATTAAATAGGGACATTTTTTTTAAATAATACTCCTACAAACTTACAAAGTTGATAGGCTAATAGTTTTTACATTAGCATGGTTTTCTGGGAGTCTGAAATCTAAAACTCAGACTTCTGTCATTATTTAGTGACATTAATCATCAAGATTTGCCAGAAAAAAAAACAAATTTTAATAGGAAAAGACCAAAAATATGAAGCAAAAATCTGGACATTCTGTGAAATTCCAGACTGTTGAGAGGTATGATTCAGAGTCAGCTGCAGTGCTTTTACATTGCTGTATGATATTATTTTGAATCCTACCTATGGACCAGTGTGTACTGTATTTTTCTGTTGCTATTTCCTAGTATGCATTATACTCCTTTGTTTCTGAATCAAACTTTGAAGTGATAGGCATATGTACTTATCTGATAAGTAGGTTGCAAACAACTATAACAAGAATGTTATTTAAGTGAATTGACATGGTGTAAGTTAGTTTCAGCAACCCTTATTTTGAGATCTTTTATCAAACTGTGCCTATGTGCCTTTCGCTTTCTATAGGCAGACAGATAGATAGATAGATAGATAGCTAGACAGATAGATAGATAGATAGATAGATAGATAGATAGATAGATAGATAGATAGATAGATAGATAGATAGATAGATAGATGCTCATAGTGGTACATAGGGACAGGTGTGTCTCAGATGTCTGGAGAATAAGCACCGCAGTACTTGCATGCAAGAAGAAAGCTTACATTCACAACTTTAGGCAATACATTGTATCCTACTCCCATTTCACCACATGAAAGTGTTAGACTGGGAGACTGATAAACTAGTACACAGTGTAGTAGAAAGTAAGATGGCATATGAGTAGCTCGATTCAGATGAGGTTGCAGCACTACTGACCCAATGTTTTCAGTTAGAAAGACAGCGGAAAAAGTTGGACAAGACAGTTGTCATAGCAGAAAACATAATCAGATTAAACTGAAAATTGAGAAAGAAGTGAAGATAGTGGAACAGGTTAACATCTTCAAGTATATTTTTTAATTTCTCCAAATCTTTTGGGTTTCTAATACCATAATGGGGATGGACCCTACTCCTAAGTCAAAGTATGATTAAAGTTCATGAAACTAGTATTGTTTCAATCTTTGATGTCAGCCAGAAGTGCTCTTCACAGCAGCCACAATGTGTCCAGTAATGATTCCTTCTGCAATTCGTATGGAGTTACATGTATTGGTAACATATCTAAATATGATTGTAGATTCTTTTTTATACGACCCATTGCTCCTACTACTATTGGGACTGTCTCAATATCTTTCTTCCACATTGCTCTCACTTCTGCCTGCAAATCCTGATATTTTATGACTTTGTATGTCTGTGTATGCAAGATACTGTAGTCACTGGGTGTGGCAATTTCAATGATCAATGTTACTTTTGTCTTCTTTTCATGAACCACTATATCCAGTTTTCTAGCACCTATCTTTTGAACTGTTGGTAATGGACGATCCCATATGATGTAAACTTCATCATTTTCTATGATGTTTTGTAGCCCATGTTTCTAGTATTTTTCAGCCACTTCAGTACCATAGTGTTTGCACAATCCCCAGTGCAACAGCAACAATCTTGTCACATTATTATATCTTTGAGTATACAATCCGTCTGCCATTATTATGTCACAACTAGCAACGAGGTGTGTGACTGTTTCCAATTCAGTTTTACAAAACCTACATTTGTCTGTTTCTCCGACATGTTCAATGGACAGTGTAAACCAATGTGTACACAGCCCACTGTCTTGGGCCACCAGTATTAACCTTTCATCTGCTGGTTTGAATTTGCCTCTCCTTAACAATTCCTGCATGCATTCCTGATCAACACGAGGTTCTCCAAAAAGTTTTCTATACTTGCAACTATATTTATGCATTTTCCACATTTCTTGCCTTCTCATCTGGTCCTTCACCCTATATTCTTTCTTTTGTTTTTTGGCACATTCAGTTGCTGCCTGATTATTATCTACTTCTGGTTTGATTTCCATTCCTGTTTGATGCTGATATGCTTATATTAGATTAAGCAGGGAAGTCATCTTAGATTTATTCTCCTCATGTTTCAAAACTTTCACTACATTTGGGTCTTGTGAGGTCAGCAGATGTGTGTGGAGTTCCACGATTGCAGATCTATACATGTAATCAGTTTCAAGGAGGGCCATCTCTCCTTCAAAACGGGAATATATAATCTTGGTATGCAGTGATTTTTATAAATCATTTGGTGAGCATGAAGCATACTACTTATTTTCCTATCCAATCTATCCAACACATTTTTGGGCCAGTCAATCACTTAAAAACTGGAAGTCATGACAGGAAGAACAAATTGGTTTATAGCTTGGGTTTTGTTCCTAGATGTCAATGCTGTTTTCAGGATTAATTTAAGTCTTCTAAAATATTCCTTACTAAGTTTTATTAGCATCTGTTCATGTTTTATTGTTGATCCTTCATAAATTCCCAAATATTTATACACTTCTTCTTGCTCAAGTTTTTTTATATCGCATTCTTGTCCCAAACTAATGTTTTCCTGATGTTGCAGTTTTCCTGCTTTAAATATTGCTTTTGCACATGTATCAAGACCAAATGAAATTTTTACATCATCTGAAAAAGTTTTGACAACTTGCAGTTGTCCTTTCAGTTCCTCATTTGATGAGCTATACAGCTTTAAATCATTGACAAAGCGAACATGAGAAGTCTTTATACTTTGTTTATTTCTAGGAGCCAAATTATAGCCATGGCCTAAGCTGTTAAGTAGACAGCTTAATGGGTTAAGGGCAAAACAGAATAGCAGCAGTGACAGAGTCACCCTGGAATATCACCTTTGAGTTTTTATCTCTGGGATAATAATTTGACCTTTATCATGGCATAATTGTAAAGTGGTCTGCCACTGTTTCATGGTCACTGTAATGTAGTTGATCAGTGTATCTTATAAATATTTAAGCACTCTTTTATCCATGAATGTGGGATACTATCAAATGCTTTTTTTGTAGTCAGTCCATGCCATACGTAGATTCTTCCCCTTTTTACAGTCCTCCACTAAACTTTATTTAACAACAAATGATCCTTTGTTCCATATAATTTTCTTTTATTGGCCATTTGTTCTACTACCATAATTGCATTTTCTTCTAAATGACTATAAACTCTGCCAGCATCAATTCCCGTGTATAGTTTATACATTGTTGGAAGACAAGTTATTGGTCTATAATTTTTGGGTAGATTGCAGGTTCACTTTTAAGTAGGAACATTGTTTTTCTTGTTGTTAGCCAGGTTGGAGTCTTTTCAGGGTGTGCATATAAATAGTTCTTACTTATAGCTAAATCTTCATACAAAGATGTTAATACCTTTAATCAAAAGTTAGTTACTGCATCTGGGCCTGGGGTTTTCCAATCAGAGACTTTTCTTAACTTTGATTCAATCTCTCTGACTGTTATTTCATCCCATTTCATATCTCGTACCTTTAAGCTTCTTATTGTTTCTTTTACTTCTTCTATTCATTTATCATCTTTGTTATATTGCACAGGATCTTCATAGATACTTCTCCAAAATGTATCTATTTCTCTTTCAATCCCTTTTACCGTGTTTTCCCAAGTCTCTATAAAACTTTTTTGGGTCATCAATAAATTGCTTATTTTGTACTTTTCCTATATATATATATATATATATATATATATATATATATATATATATATATATATATATATGTGTGTGTGTGTGTGTGTGTGTGTGTGTGTGTGTGTGTGTGTGCAACTTCTTTTCTTCGTTTTTGCACCTGTGCTGAGATTTTTAGTTTATTTGTGAAAGTGCATGATAGATCCTGGTCTGTTCAAGTACCTGAGAGGTATGGTTAATGAGAAAGGAGGAATGAAAGAACAGCAAAAAGCTGACGCAGAGCATAAAGTGTAGTATGTGAGAGAAGAATGCCAAATAAGCTAAAAAGTAAGATCTACAAAACAGTGGTGTGACCAGTACTTCTATATGATACAGAAGCCTGGGCGGTAAAGCCAGAGTGGGTAAGGAAGCTAGCTGATGTGGATGAATTGCCTGAAATAGATGGGAGAATACACACTATGGGATAGATGAAGAAATGATGGCATCAGAGCAGATGCCAATGTACCTCTTATTTCAGAGAAGAGCAAAGACAACAGATTATGATGGCTCAGCCACTTGTACAAGAATGTGAAAAATGATTTGGTGAAGAAGACTAGGGGCAGACCAGAAGAAGACAAGAGGAAAAGAAAATGTCCACTGAAGAGATGACTGGATTGAGTGAAAGAATACCTATGACAGCCAGGCATGACTGTCAAAGAAGGTGGGATAGTGATGCTCAATATAGAGAGATAATATCAGTTGACATGACACACTGCCCCTTTGTAGAAAAAATTGGAAAAAGGAGGTTGATCATTTATTTGATAAATCTGTATTTACATCCATATCTGTATGTTAGCGTGGGCCAGATTCACGAAGGCTTGCACGGAGTCTAAGAGTAGAGTAAGACTCCATGCAGCCAACATGTCCGCCAAGCGATCCAGGAACAGCCGGTAGGGGCTTGCAACAGAGCTCCTTAAATGAGTCCTACACGGACAGGGCTTGAATATGCAAATTACCTCAATTGCAGGCGAAAGCTATGCAAATTAGGTAAATATGCGATCCAGGAAACCCGAACCTGTCTGAGTAGGAGTAGTGTTATTTGTAGAAATGTACTCAGTTGACAACTGAGTACGGTTCTGCAAATAGCAAAACGGAGACATGACAGCTCCAAAAAAAGGGATGCATTTACATGATTAAGCATGCCAATGGCCAAAAATACAGCCATTGGCAACGTTAAGTGATGCAAAATAAAAAAATAACTTTTTTTTTCATCCTGATCTCCGGGGTTTAATCGTAGCGCAGTGCCGTGCAAACGCACTGCGCTCTAAAAAACAGAAAATCAATAATGAAGATCCACAAATGTGGATTTTAATGCTAATATGAATTTACAATGCAAGTGAATGGCAAGCTGAAGACAACATGGCCACCGAGTAGAGGTTACTAAGGGGGGAAGCTCAGTCTAAGAGATGTAACCAAGCATTAGTAGGCAATCCAATGCAAATGAGGTTTAGGATAGTTAATCGCAAGTTTACATAGCAAATGAGCACAGTTAGTGGAGTGTAGGAGTAGGATAAGGGGAGTAACAGAGTAGAAGATAGGTGACATCACAAGGGTGGTATGTATGAAAGAATGTAAGCTCATTGGAGCAGAGTGGCATGTGTCAGCTGTCATTTACACATCATTGAAAGAGGTGTGTCAACAGGTAGGCTAGGTAAAGGCAAGAAATTGAAGGTGTATGCCGTGGATAACACCAAAGTTTCTTGCTGTGCGTGTATGTGCGCGGGTACGCACCTGTAAACCTGAGTAAGACAGTGTGGGCGCGTGTAAGTGTGAGTGCATGCTTTTAAGCTAGAGTAAGCATGTATAAGGTTGTTTAAAGAGTTGTAAGCGCATTTGCGCTGGTGTGTGCCCTTTTTTACAGGAATAAGCAAGTTTTAGTCCGTGTAAGCATGTGTGTGCTCATGTGAGCTGCTGTGAGCGTGTTTGCGCTTGTGTGTGCAGCGCTTCCCTCCCTGAGGGAACAGAAAGGAAAAAGGAAGCACAACAAATAGTAGGAAGCTACCAGGGAGTACTAGCAGAGCTAGCAGGTGAAAACAATCAGAAGAAGGCAATTACACAGGCAGTACACTAGCCCAGCCCAGCACTTAAAACACTGCAAACAACAGTCCATTATGTTTCTCTCAAGAGACATTGCAACACTTCAGTAAGCTAATAGAAGTGAAAACTGAAAAAGCTTTACTGAGACAAAGAAATGTTAGAGGCTGCCATTGCTGTTATAAGGCGACATATGCAACATGTTGAGAGTGGTGACAATGCGAATGCTGCTGGACAACCCACAGTGAGGAGACGGAGAAGAGTGTACAGGCCCAGAGTAACCTACCAGGGGCTACATGAGCTGGAAATAGTGGAGCACTATAGAGTGGACAGAGACCTCATGCAGCAAATTGTTGAGCTGTGCAGGCCACGCCTCACACACAGAACCAACAGAGGGGAACCCATCCCAGTGGAAACCAAGGTATGTGTTGGCCTAAGAATATTAGCAACAGGTACCTTCCAGAGACCAACTGGTGATATGATGGAGATATCACAGGCATCAGCATCCAGGGTACTGCACCAGTTCCTGGATGCCATGTCAGCACATGTCGGTGATCATGTATATTTCCCCAAATCCCGTGAGGTATTGGCCAACAATATGCATCTCTTCCAGCAAATAACAGAATACCCTGAGGTAGTGGGTGCAATAGACTGCACGTACATATGCATCAAAGCACCAGCCAGTGAGCGGGGTAGGGTCTACTTCAACCACAAGGGCTTCCCCTCCATCAACTGCCAGGTCGTGTGTGATGCCCAGGGCATAATACTGACTGTGTGTGCTGGCTGCCCTGGAAGCTACCATGATTCCCATATCTGGCATCTGATGCAGCTGTACCAGACATTTGCCAACGGGGGCATCCCACATGGTCACCTAGTGGGGGATGCTGGCTTTGCACTGGAGCCGTGGCTGATGACACCCATCAGAAACGCACACACACCTGAACAGGAACGCCATAATGAGCCACACGCACAAACACGAAATGTAATCGAGCATGTGTTTGGGCTGCTCACATCACGGTTCTGGTGCCTGGGCACATCTGGTGGAGCCTTGCAGTACTTACTACTACATGTACCCAAATTGTCATGGTATGTGCTATGCTACATAATATGATCCTGCAAAAACAGCTGCAGCAGGACCAGCATAGGCCCGGGCCAAACAGCCTCCCACCATTGCCAAGGCCATCACAGGTAGAGCGTGACTCGGAGGAGGAACAACCTGAGCCTGCCTCAGTAGGCAGAAGGAGGCGTGCCCAGTATGCTTTGGCCTTGGCAAAGAGGCAATGCATAGCACATACACTGGCTCAGTAGAAACTCTGGAAATGATACATCTCTCTGACTCGCACATATAGTAAAAGGGATGCCTAAGTTGACACTACCTGCTTTCAAACATGTATAGGGAGTGTAGTATGTGCATCTGACATAGGCAGCCTTGCAGCACCATCTGAGGCATGATCGCCATGTGTTAAGCAATATAAAGCAGTGCTAAACAGCATTTACCACCATGTAGTATATGTAAACAAAATCGCACACACCAACTAGCACAACTGTGGTCAATGTTGAGTAATACTGGGCAACGTCCAGCAATGTTGGTTAATATTGAGCAATGTCGGACAAGCTTGGTCTAAGTAGGGCATAGCAGAACAAAAGCCAACATGCTCATATTTGCTCTACTGGCCCTTAAGCAGTCTGGTCTGCTCAGTATGAAAATATAAAGCAGTGATGGGCCTCAAACCCAGGATACTGTGCACTATAGTCATAGTACTGAACCACTAAACAATGACGGTATTGCAGTGGTCAGCCTGTATGAAGAAATGTTGATAAGTCTATGCAAAGTATCTCATGGAAACCCTGCAGGCGCAGCATAACCCCTGTCAAGTTATGACACAAAGGTGAGTCCTGCAGTAAGAATAGAACCTGACTTTCAACACACACAGTATAAATGTTAATATTGGTCATGTTCACACACATCAACAAATGTAGTGGACCTCAGATAGCAACATACTGAAAGGTCACACTGGGCATGCTCACACACTTGAATAAATGAGACAAATGTCAGGCAACAAAACACAGAAAGCCTGAACTGGGCATGCTCACACACTTAGGCCATGTCTGAGTACAGCAGTGGGCCACACATATCTGGCAATTGCATGTGTTAACCCAGGAACCTCTCACTATCCAGCAATCCGCCCTGTGCACACAGTTATATGACAACAGATACATATATAATGTAGTGGAACCCTGTCATAATCAAATATGTTCTGCAGATACCTATGTTGTTCATAGAAACTGGGAAAGCAAAGACGATACAAAACCTGCAAACAGTGCCAGCAATAAACATTGTGCATCCTGAACATTATCATAGGTTCACAACCCTGTCAGATTACTACACTGTGCCTGTGAATAGTAGGTCACAAAAGATAGCCCATTTACGTTTACATTTACATTTAGTCTAGTTTGCCTCTGTCTAGCAGGGACCCAGAAGATATCCCAGGGGTAAACATACGATCACCCATCCAGTTGTCAAGATGTCTCCTGTAGGTGGTCAGTGGGTGGCTCTGCCTATGCGAAACCGGGATTACAATCCGGAGTGAGTGGAGCCTCTGGGATAAGAATCTGTCCCTTCAGCATGTCCTATTAACATCTGTGCTGAGGTATATGTCCCTGCAGTGTGTAGCTCCAAGGGAGTCGGATATCCTGATGTGGAGTATGTCAATCAATTCTGGGTTGGGTATTTCCATAAACAATAGGCACACATCACATCCGAGTAGGCGGTAAGCGACTGAGTAGAGCTGGAGTTACTGTATCCAAACTGTGCAGGGCATCCATGTAAGTCCCTAGATCTTCTTGTTGAGGAACATTTGTGGCCATTACAGTTGCGGAAGGTGTTGGGTAAGGTACATCCCAAATGTGGCATTGTAATGTGGCATGGTCATGATGAGTATAGGGGCACAATGACCTCACTTGATCTAGATGTGAAACCATATGGGATAAGGTGGGCTATATAGAAGGTCTGTCTAACCACTTTGGCAACGTGATTGTCAAAGGCGACAGTACGAACAAGTCGTGTCCCCAAACCCCTAACAACAGCTACCATATGTAATGGATTACTACCTATGTGGTAATGTGTGGGCATGTTGTTATTCCCAAACGGGATGACTATGCAACTAATGACATTTAGCTGTAAGCTATGGCTCAGGCACCAGTCATCCATCTCTGTGAGACCCTGTTTTAGTATGCATGTGCCAGCTGGAAAGTTGATTATGGCACCCAGTTTGCAGTCATCTGCGAACATGGTCAGCCATATTCCTCCTGTGTTAGCCTGTACGTCGGACAAATATATACTGAACAAGAGAGGTCCCAGGACTGAGCCTTGTGGGATGCCATGTGTAACTGGTGTATAGTCAGACATGGTACCTGCAATACTGACCATGTGGGTGCTATCCCTGATCCAGGTAGCAATCCATCATGTGAGATATGTGTCGATATCAACGCTGGTGAGCCTATGCATAATGGCCGAGTGGGGTATTGTGTTGAAGGGTTTTGCAAGGTCCAGGTAGGCTGTGTGGACAACCGTCCCTACGTTGATGGACCTGGTAACCGTTTAAAGAATACAAACAGGTTCAAGAGGCAAGATCTGCCCACAACAATGCTGAAATGTGTAGGACACAGTGTCTGTAGGTTCCCGATGTCTATGTGTATGAGTCCCATGACAATACGCTCCATAGCTGTGCAGAACAGGCTAGTTAGGCTTATAGGGCATATTGTCTGTGTTCCATTGTGGCACCAACTCCATGGAGCAGGACCACTGTTGCTGTACGCCATTCCTTGGGTACATATCCTGTATTAACTCTGATATTGAACAGTGACGTAATGTGAGGGTTATGTCTGTCATGAAGCTCGTGTAAGACGCAGGCTTGGACACCATCTGGTCCCATTGATGCTGTGTTGTCCGCTTTGGGGAGGGCAGCACTCACCTGTTTATTTGTGATGTCAGGGAGGTTACACTCTTTTGGGATGGATAGTTGCTCCTTAGGGGGGATGGGGGGGAGACATCTGCACTGAACCTGTTTGCCAGGATGTTGGCAATGTCAGTAGGTTCAGGGTATGTTTAGTCAGTATGCAGTAACTCACAGCATATCAGTGAGTGTCCACCCAGGTTCCTGACATAACTGAAGAAGGCTTTGTGATTGTCCTATGTGTCTGTTGCAATTGTCCGTTAGAAGCGAGCCTTAGATAAATTCATGAGTGATCGTAGCTGTCTGCTAGTACAGATCACAGATGCCTTCCCTGTCTGGGATTGCGCTCTATCATGTAGTAGCTTCCTCCTGTCGTTGTATAGCCTATTGATGGCCGAGGTCTACCAGACAGGTCCCCTGCCATTGGAGGAGTGAGTCTTTTTGTTATTTGGGATAGCACGATCCATGCAGTCCACTAGGTGTCCATAGAATATGTATGTAAATGATTCAGCAGTCTGAGCCGTATTTACCACTGTCCCAGGGTCTCTGAAGGATACCACCTTGCTTTGGAGAAGTGAGATGTTTGCTTATGAGAAGTTCACCAAGATTACCCAGGATGGGTGTGGGGACGGGATATGGATGTCCAATGAGATAAATGTATGTTCTGACCTTACCAATGAGGGGTATATCGCTGGTGTGGAACATAGAGTCCCCATGTTGGTGATGATCAGGTCCAATATATTTTCCCCTCTTGTGGGAGTGGTGACCGGTTGTGCCATAGCATATGAGTTTACAAATAGTAGCAACTGTTGGGAGAGGGTGTTGGGGCTTGAGTCGTATCTCCAGTCAATGTTTGGGTATTTGAAGTCACCCAATATAATGGTGTTTGGGGAGACCTTTATATTCTCCAGTGTTCCCAGGAAAGCCGAGTGTGGTTCCTGAGTTTGGGAGGGTGGTCTGTAGCAGGCAACAAACTGAAAGGCAGTTTTGCACAATGTTAGTTGCATATGTATGGTCTGTGATGCTTCGTGCAGTGCTACTAACCCGGAGGTGTGTGTATCTGTGATGTATATGGATACTCCCCCTATTTGTGTTGTCCGTTCCGAGTCTTGTGGTCAGAAAGCATGGCACGACATATAACCTGGTAGTGCTGGTGTGCATTTGTGAGCCTGAACCAGGCATCTGTTAGTGACCAGATATCACTATTCTCCATACTGAGGAGAGTCCTGAGTGGGCGCAATTTGAGGGTAACACATCTGGTGTTGAGCAGCATTACCCTTAGTTTCATTTACTCTGTAATGTCTATGGAAGTGGGTTTGTCTTTTGAGCCCCGCTTAAAAAAGGCAGTATGGTGGTAGCAACTGCATTAGCCAGCATAAAATAGTCCAAGTGTGACAGGTGAAAGCTGTCCATAGCGAAGCTACGTGGCATGTCGAGCATGTCACCCCAGGCTGACAGACACTGGATCCCCTTTGAAGGACACCAATATGTTAGCCAACTGTTAAATGTGATAAGTTTGTCTGTATACATCATACTTGGTGAGTGTAAGATGCTACACAAGGTCAGGGTCATACTGGCCTGGCCTACATGATCAGAGAGTTCCTCTATGTATCATGTCATGTGGTCCAGGGAGGAACGTCTGAGGTTTTACGCACCAGCATGGACAATGATGGAGCCATTTCTGTACTTGCTTTGGAGTGACCTGAGTGCATGTGTTATGTGGCGGATCCTGGCACCCGACAGACAGCTCAAAGTGACCATCCCCTTGTTCGGCCTGCTGAGTGGGACGTCAGTATGTCTGACAATAAGTGTCACCTATTACAAGTGTATTAGGTGTGTTGCTTATCCCGAAGGGCAGTGACTGTGTAGCACACTGACATTGTGAACTATGTGATATGTGGGTATTGTAGTGGGGTAGCAGTTGTTTGTGTGTCTGCTTTGGTGATCTCTGCTGCTTAGTCAGAGTTTATTTAGAGCCTCTGATTATGTTTATGTGTGATAATGTGGTTTGATTGCTGTCGCTATAGGTTTTTGTGAGACTGATATGTGGTGTGTGTGGTTACCTTCACCACCTGATAGACTGTGCCAGTCATGGGTCGAGAGAGCTCAGCCTCCTGTATGTCTATATAGTTGCATCTCTCACATATATCTGAGTTTGTTGGGAGGAGGAGAGGGTTCTCTTTGTACATGAGGCAGTTGTGACATTGTGTCAAAATCACAATATTCACCAGCAGGACTGGAGAGTACACACAAAACTGACCCCTGGACATTCCAGGATATTATGATGACATACTCTGTAAATTGATCACAAAGAATCAGTAGGGTGTTAAGTGTGTAAAAGAGTATAACAGGGATTAGTGCTCAGGTTTGTCGGTGTTTTGTAAAGAGTAGCTGTGAAGGAGTCCAGACGGAATCATAACACCTCCTTCAGCTATGTCATAAATAGCAATGTACACTCATATATGTCCTGAGTCAGGGCCAACTGTACCTGACTGACAATGCCGACATCCTGTCAGACAGGCCCATATATACATACCTACCTCCCACTGACGAAAGTCCCTATCATCATACCTGGAGATATCACATGTAGAATGGGTGAACAGCTCCCCCCAAAGCCGAAAGCATGGCAGCAATTGGATTACATTGTTTCCCTATATGTGTCATGAATGAACTACAGAACAAACAGACCCTGCACCTGAATAGTCTGTTGAGCCTCACCCTCTCCACAGGATCTGGAACTGTTGAATGTGTTACAGCAACATATGGCTCTCCCCACAAGTGTTGGTGTACAACACACCATGGGAAGTATAGTCCAGTAAGCCTATGAAGTCTGATCTGCATAGCCATGGAGTCCATCATGGTTGAAGTCATAAACAGAGCTATTGGAAGCTGACAAACACACAACCATACCAACTGTGTTATGTTCATGTGCAGATCATGGTTCCCAAACATGCTAGACTGTTTGCAAGGCAGCCACCCAGAACATACATCACTGAACGGAGGTACACATGTCTCACATAGACTTTGAATAGCCCTTTATCAACATCCCAGATACATGTCGTATCTACAAAACCAACAATCTGTGCATAAATATGTGTTGACATATGAAGGAATTTCAATTTGTCCACAGATAGATCACACAAGCTAAGAATTATATGGTCCTATTCAAGCTGTTGACACCTGCAGACCCACATGACTCATTCCTGGGATTGCATAAAACAAGGGTACACACATTACCATGTCCAGTCTGATGATGTCAGCATCCTACAAATATAGCAGGAGAAAGAAAACCAGCCAATAAGGCATATAGTGTGTTGTGTTATTACATATCTCTCTAGTATCATAATGTAGTTAGGTAGGGATTTGAATCTTGCAATTGCTGACTGTGTGGGTGGGATTTCCTTTGAGAGGAGTGCTCTTTTTAGAGACTGGGAAAACACATTACAAGAGGTACATTCCTCTTTGGAAAGTCTGCTGATGTCAGCATCCTACAAATTTAGCAGGAGAAAGCAAGTCACTCAGTAAAGCATGTAGCGCGCTGTGTTAATGCATATCTCTCTAATATCATAACATAGTGAGGTAGGGGGTTGAATCCTGCAATTGCTGACTGTGTATGTGTGTGATTCCCTTTGAGAGGAGTCCCCTTTTTGGAGACTGGGAAAACACATTACAAGAGGTACATTTCTCTTTGGAAAGTCTGATGATGTCAGCATCCTACAAATATAGCAGGAGAAAACAAACCACCTAGTAAAGCATATAGCGCGCTGTGTTAATGCATATCTCTCTAATATCATAACATAGTGAGGTAGGGCAATTGCTGACTGTGTATGTGTGTGATTCCCTTTGAGAAGAGTGCCCTTTTTGGAGACTGGGAAAACACATTAAAAGAGGTACATTTCTCTTTGGAAAGTCTGATGATGTCAGCATCCTACAAATATAGCAGAAGAAAACAAGCCACCTAGTAAAGCATATAGCGCGCCGTGTTAATGCATATCTCTCTAATATCATAACATAGTGAGGGAGGGGTTTGAATCCTGCAATTGCTGACTGTGTATGTGTGTGATCCCCTTTGAGAGGAGTGCCCTTTTTGGAGACTGGGAAAACACATTAAAAGAGGTACATTCCTATTTGGAAAGTCTGATGATGTCAGCATCCTACAAATATAGCAGGAGAAAATAAAACCTCCAGTAAAGCATATAGCACGCTGTGTTAAAGCGTATCCCTCTAGTATCATGATGGAATTAAGTAGGGGTTTGAAACCTGCAATATCTGAGTGTGTGTGACACTGTTAGTCAATGTGGTGTGGGTTTTGCTTTTACTATGGTATGACATATCAGGATTGAAACAGTATGTGCATTGCACACATCAGGTATCTGTGTGGCAAATAAATATATGTAAATGTGACCTCAATTAGTTCATAGGTGTGAAGCATACATACTACATTAATACATTTGTTTCCTTTGACAGATTGTACAGCTGCTTCTCAGATCGTAGGTCACATATCTATGTATGTGACAAGGCCGGCCACTGTAGTGATCTGTGGCCAAGGTCATCTGTGCCACACACACCAATGACAGTTACTATAGAGTAGTGTGAGTGAGGGTACATGCCTGGGGTATATGTCAGACATGTTCATACACAACAATGACTGGCAATAATGGTCAGTCATCATAGGTGTACAACAGCCTTGTGGATATGCATTCAGGCCCCTAATGTCTTATGTGATACACCGAGGGATTCCACAATACCTCTGGATATGTGGAAACCAAGGGACAGATGACATAACACATGGCTGTAGGTACACATTGGTACCCAACATACATGTTGGGGGCTACCACTTATGTGGTACTGTCGGGATAGTATGTATAGTAAATGTGGATGACTATGCCATAGTCAGCTTAGTGCAATACAGCATGTGTCAGACAACAGGTATCTGTCTGTATGATACCCTTGTGTAGGATATGTGTCCCATCCAAAGAATGCATTGTAGGCCAATGCATGCATTTACAGATGTGGATGGACATATCCCTAGTGTGTTTGCATGTACCTAAGAGGCCTATATGCCAAACAGGTGTGGTCCCAGGAATGGGTGGCGGTCAATACCACTGGTCACTGTTATAGTATAGTACCGGAAGGATCCCACTGCTACTGAGTTCCCTACAACTGTGTGTCAGTTGTCAGGACATCATCTAATGATTGGTTATAGTCATGCTGTTGAGGTTGTGTATACTACCAGAATGCAAAACATTGACAGATATTAACAGTGTCACCCACAACATAGTGTCAACCCATGTCATACACACATGTGTACCCATGTTAGGACATATCAAGATGCATGCACTCAAGACTCTCCTCAGTATGGAGAATATCGATATCTACAGTAACAGAAACCTGGTTCAAGGCTCCCGAGAGCACCCCAGCACTAACACTATACTTCATACCATGCTTTCCGGCCCCAAAACTCAGACTGAACCACAAAAGGAGGGGGAGTATCCATATTTATCAAAGATACCCACACCTCCAGGTTAGTGGCACTGCACGAAGCATCAGAGACCATCCATGTGCAACTAACAGTGGGAAAAACTTCCTTTCAGTTTGTAGCCTGCTACAGACCACCCTCCCAAACACAGGAACCTCACTCGGCTTTCCTGAGAACACTGGAGAATATGAAGGTCTCTCCAAACACTATTATATTGGGTGACTTCAACTACCCAAACATCGATTGGGAAAACTACTCAAGCCCAAACACCTCCCAACGGTTCCTAGAATTTATAAACTCAAATGCTATGGAACAACTGGTCACCACTCCCACAAGAGGGGAAAACATATTGGATCTAGTCATCACCAACATGGGGTCTCTATGTTCCACACCAGAGGTATACCCCTCATTGGTAAGATCAGACCATAAACAAATCTCACTGGATATCCATATTCCGTCCCCACCCCTAGCCAAGGAAACCACGGTGAAGAACTTCTGAAAAGCAAACTTCACACTTCTCAAAAATGAGGTGGAATCCTTCAAAGCCTTCGGGCCAGTGGAAAATATGGCTCAAAATGCAGAATCCTTTACAAAAGCATTCTATGGACAACTTCAGGAATGCATGGAGCATGTTATCCCAAATAAAACCAAGACTCACTCCTCCAAAGGCAGGAGACCTGTCTGGTGGACCCCAGCCATATATAAGCTACACAACTGAAGGAGAAAGCTACTACATGACAGAGCAAAATCCCAAAAAGGGAAGACATCACTGATCAGTACTAGCAAGAAACTACGATCCCTCATAAAATCATCTAAGGCCAGCTTCGAAAGAAAAATTGCACAAGACACTAAAGATAATCACAAGGCCTTCTTTAGTTATGTCAGAAACCTGAGAGGCAACTCCCAGATATGCTCTGAGTTAGTGCAAAATGACAAAAAATACACTGAACCCACAGACATTGCCAACATCCTGGCAGAAAGGTTCAGTGCAAACTTCTCCCCAAAAGAGCAAATGTCTATCCCAACAGAGTGTAGCCTTCCTGAGATCACAGATGCACAGGTGAGAGCTGCCCTCTCCAAAGCAAAAAACACAGCATCAATGGGACCAGACGGTGTCCCGGGCTGCGTCTTACACAAGCTTCAAGAAGAACTAAACCCTCATATAAAGTCACTGTTCAGTCTCAGCCTTACTACAGGATATGTACCCAAGGAATGGCATACAGCAACAGTGGTCCCACTCCACAAAGGTGGTGCCACAACAGACCCTGGAAACTATCGCCCTATAAGCCTGACTAGCCTGGTCTGCAAAGCTATGGAGCGTATCATCATGGAAATCATAAACAAAGACATTGGAAACCTCCAGACACTGGATCCTACCCAATTCGGCTTTGTTAAGGGCAGATCTTGCCTCTTGAACCTGGTCAACTTCTTTGAAACAGTTACCAAAGCCAGAGATGAAGGGAAGGTAGTCCACACAGCCTATCTGGACCTCGCAAAAGCCTTTGACACAATACCCCACTCGGGCATCATAAATAAGCTCACCAGCTTAAATATCAACCCCTATGTCACAAGATGGGTTGCAAACTGGCTCAGAGATAGAACCCACATGGACAGAGTAGCAGGTGCCATGTCAGACTCTAAACCAGTTGCAAGTGGTGCCCCACAAGGCTCAGTCCTGGGACCTCTCTTGTTCGGTATATATTTCTCCAAGGTACAGGCTAACATGGATGGACTATGGCTGACCAAGTTCGCAGATGACTGCAAACTGGGTGCTGTAATCAACTCTCTGGCTGACACAAGCATCCTCCAAAAGTGTCTCACAGAGACAGATAGCTCGTGCCAGAGCCATGGCCTAAAGCTAAATGCCAAAAAGTGCATAGTCATCCCCTTTGGGAAAAACAAAGTGCCCACAAATTACCACATAGGTGGTAATCCATTAACTATGGAAGAAGTAATTAGGGACTTGGGGACCCAAGTAGATAGCAATCTCTCCTTTGACAATCACGTTGCCAAAGTGGTTAGAAAGACCTTCTATATAGCCCACCTTATTATGAAAGAGTTCACATCTAGATCAAGAGAGGTCATTGTGCCCCTCTACTCATCACTTATCAGGCCCATAATTGAGTACAATGCCCTGTTTGGGATGTACCTTACCCGACACCTTCAGCAACTGGAAACACCCCAAAAGTATCTCACCAAGAGGATCTAGGGGCTCAAACAGATGCCCTATGCAGTTCGGCTAAAGAAACTCCAGCTCTACTCAGTTGCCTACTGCCTACTCAGAGGCAATCTGTGTCTGACGTATAAAGCCATGTCCAACCCAGAATTAATGGACATGCTTCACCTCAGGAAATCCAAATCACTTACAGCTACACACTCCAGGGACTTGAACCTCAGCACAGAAATAAATAGGACATGCTGGAGGGACAGATTCATATCCCAGAGGCTCCCCTCACTCTGGAATAAAATCCCAATCCATGTTAAGCAGAGCCCTTCACTGACCCTCTTCAAGAGAAATCTTGACGAGTGGATGGAAGATCGTAAGTTTACCCCTGGGATCTCTTCTGTGTCCCTGCTTGACAGAGGTACAGTAAACTAACCTTAAAAGGGCTACCTTCTGTAACCTACTATACAGAGGCACAGTCAACTAATCTAAAACGGTGGTGAAAGCCAAACACACTCTGGCTAGGCTTATAAATGGCCTAGGGCAGATAGCCTAGTATCAACCTATGAACCTATGAACCTATATCTGTAGTAAAATGCATACTGGCCATTGAGAGATACTATGAGATGTTAACAATGTGTAAAAAAGGGTATGTCACATGTCCCATGTATCCACTATGCAGGTACATGCAGACAGTGCGCACCCACCATGTTCACAGATGTACACCTGCTAATCTGTACTGCACACATCACACACATACTGTCCACTCACTAACACATGCTGGCAACACTATACACTTCAGCCAAGTGGCACATGGCTGGACAATACATACTCAGACCTAACACTGGTGTAAACAATGCTACATTGATAATCAGAGCTTTGATGCATCATGCCTGCTCAGATATACCTACAAGGATATCATTACACTTTCCTGTTGACAACTTGCTAATATTGCTACACTGCTATAATGTCACCCTGTGCATCAGCACCATGTTAACCTGTTCCTGCATCAATGTTACAGATAACAGAAGGTGGCACAGGTGTCATCATATGCACAGGGTGTGTTGTTGGTTTGCCAGAGCCCAACATTGACCCATCCAATCGACATGTCTGTGTGTGTGTGTGTGTTTGTGTGTGTGTGTGTGTGTGTGTGTGTGTGTGTGTGTGTGTGTGTGTGTGTGTGTGTGTGTGTGGGACAACAGTATAGCATGGGCCAATGTTGATGTAATGTGTGTGTGTATGTGTGAGCCCTAGTTGTTTGGTTAATGTGTGTGCGTCTGCATGCACATAGCTCCACCATGTGGCGGCCATATACGGGAGGTTGTGGGACAGCCAAAGACTGTACCTGCCAGGCTGTACAGATCACTGTCTCCAGCCATGGACACAGTACCTGTGCCTGGCAGGGGTGCTACGGACAGTATCGGGTACCAACCCTGACTGGGTACTATCATCAGAGGCAGAGGTATGTTGAGTGGACCCTTGTCCCTGCTGGGACTGGCCAGAGCCACGTGCACATGGTCTACAAGGACGGTCAATCGACAGGCCAGCCCCAGCATTGCTGGGGCTGGTACTGCCATTACGGGAGCGGCTGTGATCTGTGGGCCATCCGCGATGACTGACAGCTGTTGATGTTGCTGGCATGCATCTACGTCGACTTCTCACCCATCCCGCATGGTCCTGGCTCTTGGAAGACACATTGTGGAGGGCATCTAATGTCTTCCCCCAATATCTGTCACTTACCTCGGTGTAATTCCGGATGGCACCAGCAAGGTAATGCATGCTGTCACTGTTAGCAGTGTAATGGGGCCTCTGTGCCCTTAGTCCCTGTCTGGTGTACCGTTCCATACGTGCCTGCATTACAGCCTGGAACATACTCGAGGTTGTAAGACCTGTGAGGGCATGTCTGCCAGGGGCAATATGACCAGCGGTGCTCCCCCGAAAACCCCTGGACATCCACCTATATGGTACCATTCCAGGAATACTGGTATGGCTGCTGTGAGGGGATGCAAGTGCCATGGGTACCACAGTATCCTGGTCAATGCCAACTGTATACTGTCCCTCGGCTAAGGCCATTGGTGATGAGGATGTATTGGCAGTATGAGTGTGCACATAGATGGGGTTGAATGCTGTGTACTGTCAATTGGCGGACCAATGACAGACCCTGTCAAACCTGCCTGTGCCACAATACATGTCTCATCATCTCCACTATTTGTGGCAGTGACATCAGGTTCCCTGCTGCATTCAGCCACCCCAAACTCAGCACCTGTGAGAGGAAGACAGGAAACACACTTTACAATCTGCACATGATGTTAGCACACATGCACACATGCACACATGAACACATGCACAAATGCACAAATGATGCACACATGCACACATGAACACATAAACACATGCACACATGCACACATGAACACATGCACACAAATACACTCATCACTACAGCAGATACACACACACACCAGCAATCCAACACATACTCAATAGTGGGTGAAGGTGGGTGACAGTATCACAATGCAAACAGTCACCTCACACGTGTCAGCATGCAGAATATGTGTTGCTCAAGACCATGCAGTGCGAGTGTAGATGGCCCTATTTAATGACAGCATACATGGCTTTGATGCATGTGTGTAGTTGTTCAGTGATTGGCTACACCCTGGAACACAATGTGTACATGGATACAACATTGCTGTGCAAGTATTATCAACTCTGCAATGTCCTGTGCACCGTCACTCACAGGTATATATACCATGGCTGCATGTGTTATCTGTGTGACACATAGATTTCCATGTCTGATTACATTGTCTGTGTCCATGGCAGATAATACTGGGCACAGATGTAGCACATGTATGCTATGTACACACACGGGATGAGTGGTGCATGTAGATGTGAAGGAATCCAAATGCTCGACATGGCCATTGTATGGTGGTTATGGTGAGTGTGGGACATATTGCAGATATGTTGGTGCCAGCCATGACATGGCATGCTACACAACTGCAACATTAAACACCACACATACCCAATGTGGCATGTGACCTATACACCCAATAGCATTCCAGGACATATATGTGTCACTTTGTACAGATAGTGACTGCTATGCATATTGTGTATACTGGCATATGTAAGCACACACACACAACATGCTATGCATATTGTGTATAGGTGCATATGTTTGCACACACACAACATTGAGGTGCAAAACAATGACTGCTATGTGTAGTACTGTGGTCACTGTAACTGGATGGGGTGTAGTACCATGAGCCGTCATCATCATGCATCATGTGGTCACTCATGGCTACTAATGTGTGACAGACCACTGCCTAGCATGCTGTACCTGAACTGCAGTGCTGTGGCTATGTTCACAATTACACAGCCCCTTTGTACATGGGTGTGTGGGTGCCCAATAGGGACCATTGCCTAACATGACTGTGTTATGTGTTGAAGAGTGTTGCACAGCCCCATGATAGGCCTCTACCCCTGAGGTTTATCATGTGTGTGTGGATGACTTGTGGGATACTGAAGTGTGACCTTACAGCAGGTGTGTGGTAATGCCATATGTAGCATGTTGAAGTGTACTGCGTATGATAAACGTGTTATGTTGTGTACAGCCATAGAAACTATGCCTATCCAATGTGCCACAACTGTGTCTGATGCTCTGTGTATTGCATATCATTGAGGCAGCTACTGACATTACTGAGCTGTGCAAATGCATGCATTATGTGTAGGTGTGTTACGTGTACATGGCCTACACCTCACCTATGACATGCACATTTCATTACCAACATTGCAGTTATACCACACTCACCAGCATGGATCATCTGCCCTGCTGTCACACCAGAGGGACCTACGAGGATTTGAGAGAGTTCGTCAGTGGCCACAACTGTGGCATTGCTACTGTTGGTTTGCTAAACTACAGTAGAACAACAGTCGACAGTCTCAGGTGTACAGATAATATTCCAAATATCAGTATTGCACAACACTAGGCAGCACAACTGCTAAACACACAGTACACATCTCACGTAGACATAATCTAACAATACAGGTAACTGTAGTCTACAGACAGGGCATGTTACCTGCATGCTCCATGTGAACATGCTGGGTGGCTCCGGCCTCCATGATGACACATGCCTGTGGGAGTTGCTGTTGTTTTCCAGGAGCCACCACGCTTAGGAGGATCTCCTCCACTCTGGTGAGGGGGGAATGAATGGCCACCCCACCACCTGTGGCAAGCTGTTGTCTCTGTATATCAGACGCATGCCGCCGGACATGTCTAATTAAATCACTGCAGTGATGGTGTACCTGCTTATATGTCTGGTTATGCATGCCTATGTCATTTACCCGATGAACAAGATCTTGCCACAGTGCAGTCCGCTCATGCTGGTGCTGGCTGCTTCTGGAAAACAACAGTGTGTAGTGCTGCACCAGGCTTTGCTGGATCACCTCTTCCTCCTCTGCTGTGTAAGAAGGGTTACGTTGGTGGGCCATCAGGCTGAAAGAGAAATGAACAATATGTGTGAGCAAGTCCTGTGGCACACTCTACACCCTTAACCACAGATATCACTCCACTGCCATATATACCATCCGTTTGTCTGTCAGAGGATACACACATTCAATACCACATATTGGTTCTCAGGCCACAACTGACTAACAGTGCCTGGCACACTCTCTATATCAAACCACTATACAACAGTACCCGGCACACTGTTTGTGACACAATGCACAACCTCACCACAGGGGTATATATCACGCTAATGCACGAACAAAGATGTCATCCATTGCAATGAATGTAAAGTACAGTTACAGTAGTACCAGTAAACCACCCTAGTCGTTGATGCCATAGCCCTGCCTAACATATGTGCACAGTTGTTAATATAGGTGGCATACTGCTGTAACAGAGTATATATGTTGCTAGATACACACGTATACCCTGTAACACACATATGATTGCGGCCATGGTACAGGCATAATTACACACACACAACAGACAAACATGCAACACACCACTGTATGACAACACAGATAAGCTTTACCTGTGTACCATACAGTACTGTATGCCACTACTTACAAACCTTTATGTCTGAGTTATGTCCTCTGTGCAGACTACAGGAAACACACAAGACAGTGTTTCCAAGCAATATGAACACACACCGTACTGTGCTGTTTAGGCCTACAGCTTCAGGTAGTACTACAGTTTCATATGGGAGTCGGATTCACCAGCAGTACCATTCACTAAGCATACATGTATTGCTTTAGCCTACAATGGGACACCACAGTCATCAACAAGGAACTACGTCACATCTATGCCATACTACTATGTCTGCCTAACAATAACATACACATCTTTTGCTGGCCTCACAGCTAGGATAGACACTACCATGTCAGATAGAACTTCACACTACGCTATCACACCTTTGCAGACCTTGCACACATTCAGCTTTACACTTATTCAACCTCACATAGCAGGTATTGCATTGAGTACATGTGTGAGTGCACAGTGTCATAGGTAGGTGAGATGCTATTGGCCCTAGGGTCTACAGCTGCCTAGCCATATGCTACCCTGGCCTTTGCCACACATGTACTTTGATTTCACTTGCCCCTGTCAAGCAGAACCACAGAGGGGATTCCTGGGGTGTATTACCAATCTCCCAAACAATCATCAGGGGTATTTATGACAACTGCAAATGAAGAGCCTAGTTTGCTATTGCTAGGTGGTCTATTCCAGAGTATGGCATATCTCTGAGATAGGAACCTATCCCTCCAGCATGTGCTGTTTAGTGAGCTGTCGAGGATTAGGGTCCTAGAGCATGTAGCCCGGAGGGATTGTGATATGTTGCCATGGTGGTTGTCACACAGCTATGGGTGTGACATACTTCTGTATGCCCAGCAGAGGTCACCACTGTGTGGGCGGTATGCAATACAGCCTAGCTGTGGGTTTGTGAGTCAGTCTGCATACGGCATCTGTTTGAGGCCAGTATTACCCTTTGTGAGGTATGTCTGTGGCCTTTCCACTTTGTGTAGTTGTCATGTAAGGTACATACCACATGGGGCATTGTGATGAGTAGAGGGGAACACTGACCTATATTTCCCTATATGACACAGCTGTTGTCATGACACATAGCACATAGACAGATTACAAGTCTAGTGTGGCACTGTCTTTATCAAAGGGGAGGCTACTGTCCACCTGTGCCCCATGTTCCCTTATCACACCTTCAGTGTTAGGTAGATTTCTACCTATGTGGTAGATAATGGGTACAGTGTTTTGGAAAGGAGGAATGGCACTGCAGTATCGGCACTTGTCTACAGTCCATGACTTGGTCACCACACACCTGTTGCAGTACATATGACCCCATGTGTCTCTCTCTCTCTCTCTCTCTCTCTCTTTCTTTCTCTATATATGTATATATATATATATATATATATATATATATATATAGATATAGATATATATATATACATATCCATACACATACATGCACACATCCATTGTTGTACATATAGATGTACATATAGGCACATGTACAGTCCACCTTTCATGGTGGGGATATCACTTATGCGACAGTTGTGGGATGTACAGTTATGTGATTATATTGCACAGTGTTGTGCAGAATGCATTTTGGTGTCCTCAGCCCATGTAGCTTTAGTAGGCCTCACTGGCTGTAACACAGCAGATCTGACAAATCAGTCCCACAGTGTTTAACCACCACATGACATATATCAGTACTGCATGCTATTTTCTATGCCTCACACTATGACCTACATAGATATATGCACATAATAACCTTCAACAACATATATGTGTCCACCCTTCACTAACAGTTACAGTATGTCCCTTGCCCTATGCACATATGCAGATACAGATAGATATGTACTGCTGCCACATATGGATGATTTGCAGTGTGTAGAGTACTCTTCAGGAACATCTACTACATGCCGGCACATACATATGAGTTACATACCTTACCTTTGTTTTCCCTGCTCCGTCTGTTGTTACTGTTTTGTTTATTTTTATTTTATTTTTTTTTTTTTTTATTTTGGTTGTTTGTTTTGGGATTTCTCTGTCTGTTTCTATCTCTGTTTCTGTCTCTTTTCTCTGTGTCTCTGTCTGTGTCTCTGTTTCTCTCTTGCTCTCGCTCTCTATCTCCCTGTTCCTGCAATGATATTATTGCATGTGTGGACAGCAGGTACAGCCTGCTTTTCCAGGTATCTGCACATGTGCATGTGACAGCCTCTGCACCAATTGCTGCCCACCATTCAGTAATTGCACACAGCCTGCTGTGTGGTGATTGCAGTGCTCCCTGTGATTGCAGCCCACTGCTATAAAATGCTAGGTTAGGTAGGCGTAGCCCTTTCAGCTTTCCAAGGTGGGGCCCATGCTTGTTTGCTCTGGACACTGTTGTGTCAGTCAGAAGGTTGGTATATGTCTCTTATCTGAAGCTAGGGTTGTAGCCAGTGACATGCATGTTGTACTCAAACCTGAATGTTGCTGCTTCCAGTAGACACTTCTCAGTGTAGACATGTACTCACCCCTCCAAATTCTAAAACAGGATACATGGGAGTATGTACTTACTTTCTGAATTAGACAATTAACTGCCATACAAATGTGGTTATTGCAATGTATTCCTGTGACACATGCACTGTTTGTGTACTGCTATACTGTAATTATTAAGTTACTCACTTCTGAACAGTTCGTGGTTTGTTTGTGTTGACATTAGCACAGGCTGCTCAACACAACTGGACATATTTCAGTACTGAGTATGCCTACCTACACCCTTGTTTTTGCCTGAATACACAGATATGTCATACCTTTGGGTAGGGTTGCAGAACTGCAAAGAGCATTTTTTATTATCGTGTGAGGTTTATCTTGCTGAACATACAGGGTTGCTGTGTACCTCTTAGTCTATCAAGGCAAGTAGTCTGTCTGCGTAGCTCCCACCTGTGGACATATTCAGATGGTAGCTAGAGGTTAGCCTATTATTCTTTGTCTGTGCACCACACCAGTCTTTTCAGCACTGGTACAATGGCATTGTCACAGTTGGTTGCTAGCAGTACATGGCTACATCCTGTGATATTTCTGTGTTGTTCTCCTACATAAGGGCATGATTGTGGAACTACTTCCAAAGCTATTTGCAGAGTGTGTAACAGCAGGAATGCTGATATGCCTGTGTGTTTCTGCCTCTGCCAGGCCTCAGATACTCTAAGGTATATATTTGAATGGCCTCAGTGAAAGGTACATGTAAGTGAGATACACCTGCAATATATTACAAACATATTGCAGTTGGGACTTTCTTGGGAATCAGAGTATATGTATTACTACACCTTTTCTGACATGCAAGCAGTGTCTACTCTCACCTACTGACATTATTCATTAAGTGTAATTCCCCACTTTTCTGCCTAATGTTAGTACTTTTCAGAGTAATTCAGAGGGGCACAGCTAACATTTGATTACAAATCAGGGACATCCCTGTAAATCAGTCACAGTTTGGGAGTCTGGCCTCTGCCCTATTCAACTTTGCCAGTGTTTATCCTGGTCTGATACTGTGTGGTGTTTGTAAGGTGCTACTGTAACATTATTCCCTGCTAGAATGGCTGGTTCTCTTTTCACAGTCATGTCATGCAATTCCACAACAACTGCTGGTAAAGGCCAACAGAACAGGATTTGTGTTATGCCATTCCTAATTTCCATTTACATTCCCTCATTGTAATGCATGATATATTTATTTCAGCACCAAGTTATTTATATATCTGCTGTGGCTTAGTGGTAATTCATGCAGTCTATTGTGTCAATGGTCTGGGGTTTGAGACTGGCAGAGGTTTTTTGTTTTGCTGCTGAGCAGAACAAGGGCCCTGACATAGAGTGACTAAGGCACTTTTAAGCAGTTGTAAGCAGGTTTGCGCAGGTTTGTGTGATGCTTAGCTAAGCGCACACATGCGCACACTCGCTTAAACCCGCTTACTACTGCTTACAAGTGCTTACTCCCGCTAACCCCCGCGCTAATTTCTTTGAAAGAAAAGAAAATGGGAAGATAGGAAAGTGGTGAAAAAGGAGGCACAAAGAGGGACAGACAGTAGGTAAACAAGCTCAGGATTTGCAGGACGGGTGTAGGGAAGGTCCATAGCTGCCCATTTCTTTACCAGCAACAGCTGTGCATATGCAATAAATTTGGAGTGATATTTGAAACCTTCCACCCCTGGGAGAGGGGTGAGGACAACAAAGTCTGTTGTATTGCCAAGTATAATTATCAGTTTACATGTCCAGCGGACATGTGTGCGAAATAGGCAGCTATGTATGAGGCGTAATTTTTTGTGGGTACAGATTGCCCTTTTTTTTTTCAGGTGAGAGTGGAAAGTGAGGTAAAGGAAGTAGGTATGTTTGGGGAGGTAGGTTGGGGAGGTTAACAGACAAGACAAACAAGACGCATACAGGGACGGTGTATGACACATGGGGTGGGTGAACACAACTGACGGGGACGGATGTTTGGAAATCGCAAGCCTATGAGCCCACAGATGGTAACAGTGGAACTGAGATCCCCACCCATGGGCAGTCACCACTGCATCTTCACAGCCCCAAGGGTGGCTGTGCTGGGGGCTGCCTAGGATGGGCAGGCTCACCCGTGTGACGTGCCACTCTCGCCTCGAGCTGGCGTAGGAGATCAGTGACTGAACGCTGGATCTCCCTATGCACCACAGCCCGGACCCTTCGAAGGGTGACAGGTGGCCGTTCTCTGCCCACGCTTGCACAGGGGGTACGAGTCCCATCCCCTGCAGCGCTTCCACCTGAAGGTGGCACAGGACCTATGGAGGAGGGGAGCCCGGGCTGGGCACCGGACCTGCTGGTGCCAGGTGCACACGCCAGCTGAGGATGGACAGGTGGGTCTGCTGGGACCAGCCTTCCCATACGTTCGGTGATTAGGTGTGTTTAATTACAACATAAACAACAGCATTCCAGATTAGTTGTAATAGCATGCAGTAACATTCCCATTAACCCGACACAGTGGATATTCCAACAGCATGCAGGGATGATTGGTAGCAACAGGCCACCATGATTGTGGTATTTGAACAGGGCACATGCATCAAAGTGAATGCAAATATTTATAGAACAATAGGACATATGTCCCAACAAATATTTGAGATTACACATACCCATTGAGGTGTGGAATTGCATGGTTTATGCACATACATTAGGGTGTAGAAAGAAACCTCAATTAACATCTTATAAGTACTTTTAGTCTACACTACATTCCTAGTGACTGCAAGTGTATATCCCCTACATGTATTATTACACTTTCCTACATGCATTAGGTTGTGTAATGGGTTTGGCTAGTTCAATATATACCTAACCTATATCTGACATACTAACTGTCCGTGATGCAGATGTTACTGCTACATATTTCTTGATTTCATTTATATTTCTTTATCTACATATCTGGATGTGTTCACATGACATTTTCAGTTCAATTTGTACAGAACCCTGCATTTCTTGAAGCACACTCACATTTCTGAGGAACAAATTAACAAGCTACTTGTGTGCCAGATTTACTTATGCATGCCAGCCAGTAAATGACTGTTGAGGACTGTATATATGCTTCACAGCTACTAGCACTTCCATCACCCACTTTAGTTGGGACTGCACAACTCTGAGTTGCCAGAACTTATTAAAACAGTACTATTTGTATAATGCAAGGGTACAACAACATTTCAAAGTAAGTGACACAGACGCACTCCGGGTTTTATACCTTTATTAATTACATTACACACTTTTCCACAGGCTCGCTCCTTTATTTGATATAACAGTGCATACGGAAGACATATTCAAGACATATTATACCTTTATTAATAGATTAGAACACTCTTTTTCAGGCTCGCTTGCTTATTTTATATGACAGTACCTGCAGAGATATTATTCCAGACATATTTTACCTTTCTTAATGGGTTACTACACTTTTTTTCTGTCTCTCTGACTTTTTTATATGACAGTACATGCAGAGGACTTATTCAAAGCTTTTTATGGCTGCATTATTAGACTACACCACTTTCTTTCATGATCTCTCCCCTATTTTATATAACAATACATGCAGAATAATCACTAACCTGCCTGGTGGCGCAGCCTTAGCAGCCTATCTGCATAGGCTTGCTGATTCGCAGCACAGTCACCTGCAGCTGTGAAGTAAATGAAGGGATATTGAGACATACCTATCCATTATACAGAATCAATTAGCAATTCTTACATACTGCATTCCATGGCTACCTAGTCAGTGGTGGGGCATCTTGCATCCCACGGGAGTCCTGTATCCATTGGTTCAGGTGGTCCTGCTTCAGTCTCTTCAGGTCTGCATGGTGGTGACGGACCTGCTCACCAGTCCGAGGAATGCCTGTGGCACTGGTGAGGTCATGAGCTAACTGGTTCCAAGCCTCTGCCTTGTACTCCATCCCTTGGAACTGGCCCTGCAGGAGTCTCGACTCATGATGGTGGACAAGGAGCCAAACCATGTATTTCGACTCCTCGATGCCCCAACATTGTGCTCGGAAGGCGTGTACCCTCTCCAGCACCAGCCATTCTAACTGCAGATGTGAGCTACAATCAGTTATGGTGAGTATTCCCGCCTATGGGGCTTATATATGCCGCATTTCCCACACTTTTTTGTGATTGGCCATTTTTGAAAATTCTCGGCTGACTGCAGACCTGCTTAGTAATGGTTAATCTACCATGTCTAAGTATATGTATGTTAACAGTGGCTGTTTCTCCTAAGCTGTCATGGCTTAGTAGTTCAGTACTTTGATCATGGGGCACAGAGTCCTGCCTTCGAACCTTGTCATTCATTTTATTTTAATACTGTCCAGACAGGCTAGGGGGTGTGGCTGTATTTAAGCACCTTTGCTCTACGTTGCTCCACGTTGCCCTACGGTGCCCTGGCTGGCATGGCGCGCATGTCCACACAAACAGATTGCGCTGGTTAAAGCGCTATTTAACTATGGGCAACTCTATTGCGCTGGGTAAAGCACTATTTAACTCTGGGCAACTCTATTGCACTGGGTAAAGCACTATTTAACTCTGGGCAACTCTATTGCACTGGGTAAAGCACTGCTTAACTGCGGGAAATTATATAGCAGGATCCTTTAAAAATATATACTTTCTTCACTGATACATAAGCCATTTCATTGCTTTTTACTAATATTTTAATCATATATGTCAGGTATTATTTCATATATTGATTTAAAACATAAATAAGAAGGGGGAGTGGTGGGACTCAAACCGTGAATGCTTCCTCTTTGTGCAAACTCTCTACCATTACGCTATTGCTATTTGGTGTGATTTGCATATACATTCTTTCTTATGCTCTTCCATGTCTGAATTGCTAACTGCAGCTAAGCAATGGGTACAGCCGCGCACACACGCTCAAATACGGGCAGCTATTTCGGGAATTTAAAAAAAATAAAATTAATGTTTTACTTTATATAACTGTGATGGGGGTTTACAATGTCAGGGAGTGTGGTTTTGGGTGCAAGGACATTTCAGCGGACTCGCTCTTGTGTGTTTTCATTTTACATTTTGAACCCTTGCAGGGGCGTGGACATTTAGACTGCTCGGCAGTCGGACACACCCCCTGCTTTCCTACACGGTCCGTGTAAGACTTACGGTTGAGTCAGTGTGCCCTCATGAATATTCATGGCATGCTGACGTCATACTGTTCAACTGCAGCCTCCGAGTAAGACTTATTAAGTCTTACACGGAGGATTCGTGAATCCGGGAGAGTGTGTTAAACAGTGAATAAAAGATTATAATCAAATTTGATGTAAATATGCTGAAAGATGAAGCATAGCATAAAAAGTTTGCTTGAATATAAGTATAAAGCTTAGCAATGTAAAATTGGCATCTTTACATACTGTGTGACATAGCTCTGACTGTATCTATTAACAAATATGCTTTTTATAAACTCAGCAATACGTGATTTTTCACAAAGAAGTTTTTTTAAAAATGTGTTTTTCCATAGTATCAGGAAAAAAGTTGACAGATAAATGGACATGGCTTTTTATAGAATCAGCAGAAAAACAATTCTGAAAGACAAATATTGCATGCATTTTACATCAGCAAAAGTGCTTGCAAGTAAATATTAAATTGTTTTACAAAAGGACAACAGGAAAGTCTAAAAACAGATATTACGTTTTTTTTTTTTTTTTTTTTTTTTTTTTTTTTTTTACAGAAGTGCCTTACAAAAGTTGAAAACAGGATCTAAAGTGTGTGTCTAAAAGAGTATATAAAAATTGTAAACTAAACTGGGTTAAGGTATGTAGGAACTTAGGTTTCGGTAAATGGAGAATAAAAAGTTATCATCTATGCTAATCGTAAAGTAAAACTTTGTACATTTATGTTACAGGCTGTAAAACAGTATGTGTCATTTGTTAAAAGAGTAAGTTATGTATTAGTAACTGTGCTTACAGTGAAATAGTCTTGTGCTGCAGTGTTCATAATCAGTGTGTAATTTGCAAAGCTTCGTGCTTTATACTGACTACAGATGCAGTCATGCAAAACTGTGTGTAATAACCAGACTCTGATTCAGCAGTAAACAGGCAGCAAGACTTTGTGTCTTAAGAAGACTTTGGTTCCAGTCCAGTACAGCAAGTACAGCATGCAGCAACTTTTATAAATTAAATGTTCACTGTATATCTTTATCTCTCTCTCTCTCACTTACTCACTGTCTGTCTGTCTCTCTCTCTCCCTCTCTCTCTCCTGTGTGTGTGTGTGTGTGTGTGTGTGTGTGTGTGTGTGTGTGTGTGTGTGTGTGTGTGTATGTATATATATATATATATATATATATATATATATATATATATATATATATATATATATATATATATATATATATATATATATATATATATATATATATAAATCAATTACCTGCACCACATGGTTCAAGAAGCCTAAAGTCCCTCTTAACCAAATCATGGATATGTCCCTGTACCAACCCTGATTAAGTATTAGATGGTTCACTTATTAACCCACACATAACATATGTCTTGCCACCCTAATTAGTGTAATTACCATTCTTCCTTCACTTACATTTCTGTACTTCCTCTTTTTTCTACTGTGCTAACATGTCATATGATTTGGAAATATTATTATGATAATCTGAACTGCACAAACGTTTTACATTGCATTAGACAATGTTATATCAAGTATATTCACTATGCACTACACTGTGTTCTCTGTTGTGCTTGTTAGTGTACATTACACTGTGTATTATGTCTGTGTATGTTATCTCTGTATGTAATTACAGAGCTTTTCTCCCCAGGCCTCCACTGAAAAAGGACAAATTGTCCAGTTGGACTTTCCTGGTAAACAAATGTAAAATAAATAAAAAATAAATGCATATGTATATGTGTGGGTGTGTATGTGAGTGTGTGTACTATATATCAGTATACCTATATCTATGTATCTATATCTCTATATCTATATCAACATCTACATCTATATGTATATCTACATATATATACTTGCAAGTCAAAACAGTGAACGCTCATATAAGCAAATGCTTTTGGGTTGTAGGTAAGAGAAAATATTTATATGAGTGAATGCTCTTTACAATTTTTTTAAGACATTTTTTATTAATTTAACATATTTGCAATATATACACAGAAGGGAAGAAATTCAACATCACATACTATTATACAATGTTAGGAAATACATTAATTCATCAAGGCAATCTTATACATTTAACACAACAATATCTTGGTATTTCAGTAGTAACATTTCAAGGCTATCCCAACCACTTAAAGTTTTAATATGATTTGTGTATCTTATCTTGATCACTTCTTTTTCAGTTTTACATAGAGTAGCTGTTAAATTTAAAAATTCTTTGAATATAAGTGTGACGTCCCTCCTCTTGGCCAGAACTCAAGGATCAATCCTTACCACTGACACTGGTGAGGGATATTCACTTGGAGCAAAGATAGATACATATAGTATTTCCAGAAGCAGCTGTCTTCACCAAGCACAATTTCCCTTTAGAGCACACAGGGAGCGCACTCAGTCCTGGGGCTGAGTTTCCCTCTCTCTCTTCAGGCCCCAAATAAGACTCCCTACTGATACAAGCCAAATCCTCTACCACCCTCTCTGTGAAATCAGTGCTCTCAGTGTCCCTGTTCCAAGTAGCTGATGCACACACTCTTCGAGATTTGATTTTCACACAAACACCCACACACATGTACACACACCTGGAAAAGGCTGGCACAGCTTTACTAACTCTACCACATTTTCCCAGGCTATAAGGTAGATACACTGCCACTAGAATACCCACAAAGCCAGCTACTCTAAGGGTCTTACCATGGTATCCAGTTATACTGAGTGAAATTAATACTAATACCAATGGTAATGCTTATCAAACAGCAAGGCTTTTAGGAGTGGCCGCAGTGTCACAAAATAAATATAAGTACTCTGAAAGGTTAAAGTATTATTTAAAAGACCATTCAAAAGACCATTCACAATGAAAAGGTTAAATATATTTAATAATAAATAATAAAATAATATGAAAATGCTAATTATCTATTTAAAATAAACACCAGCATTCAATCACCAGAAATATTAAAAATAACACAGATGGAAAGGTTCACACAGATACAGAAAAACAATACTGAACTAATCCCACTTTATTTTCCTTGCTGATCTAAATAATTACTGTTCCCTAGTTCACTTACTAGAGCAAGGCAAGATACAGTGAGTGAGTGGTCCTTCTTTGAAAGGTTTCACAAACAGACTGCTGAGAGCTGAGTGACATCTGTCACTAATATCTAAATATCATTCAGTGTTGGCTATAAAATGACATCACATCAGGTCACCTGACTCTGGTTCCCAGACTACCCCCTTAACTAGAAACTTGAGCCAGGATATTGCACATATGTGTCATAATACGCACACATATAGCTTTGCTAAGAAAGCTGTAAAACAATTTTAATGTTTCCACTTTTCCTACCAAATTACTAAGCCAGGCGTCTCACAGACATTTCATCTCTGGCTGCAGTCAGAACTGTAAGATACAATCTTTATGGCCTAAATCAGGTAATTTAATTTCAGACTATTTTTCAAAGTTAGCTGGACTGTGATTAACCTCTTCTTTTCCAGTATCCTCTGTTACAATATAATAATTTTAACAGTTACAATACAGTCTGACATATAGATATATTTCTCTTCTGTCCAGCAGGCCCCACTGTTGGTACATTTGTAACACAAGCAGCTTTATAAATACATTTTCAACACAAGCATTTGTACAAATCAGCTTGACATACAAATGACATATAATTATTTACAAAACTCCAGCTAACTTTGCAGGCATATGTTACACATCCACTGTCTTACTTCTCCTAGCATAGCTGGTAATATCTCACATCATCCCAATGTGAAAAAAATTTGAGTTTCAATTTTTTGTAAAAACTTTTCTAGCTACTACCAGGAGACTCCAGAACAACTTTTGTTGTTTGGCTTTTACAGGTAAAGGAAGTGGAGCATTAATTATTATTGATATAGTTAAATAATTATCAGACTATAACCACTTAACAAACATACTTATTTCTTCCCAATATACATTTATTTTTTCACAATCCATAAACATCTGTGTCCAGTTAACATTTACATACATCTTTGCTATATCTCCAACAGATTGAGGAAGTCATTTTACCAAAATTAGAGATTTTATATGGAGTAAAAAACATTCTATGTATATATTTTAACATAAAAGCTTTCCATTATAAACTTGAAGAATTCTGACTAACTAATTTAAGTAGCAAAGTTTTATTCTTATCATCTATCGAGTCACTCAATCTACTACTATCTAAAAATTTCCAGACTTTTGCACCAAAATTATTATTATTATTTATAATTAACTTATATAACTTGGACGCACTTCCTTTGTAGGTCAATTTACCTTCAGTGATAGCATTCATATATTCATATAATGGAGCAATAGTGTTCTGTTTATTTTCATTCATATTATCCACACATTCATTTAATTTCCAACTGATGGAAGATATTAATTGGTTAAAAAACTCATCCAACTTACAATCTTTCATTTAATATTCTGGTAACTTTGCTTTTCCTTTTTCAAAGCAATCAGATCATAATACTAATCTATTCCATATTAGTAAAAACATTTTACTAAGTTTTCTTAAATCTAGTGGTATATGCATTGGGACAGCAAAAAAAATCAATTTTGATATTAATGGAATTTTAAAAATATATTTCTTAACAATTGTAAGAACAAATTTTATATATGCAAAGTCTAAAGACTGAAATTAATTTATTTCTAAGGTAAACTTTATTACCTAGATGAAAGGATTGTTACATATTTCTAATTTATCACGTTTGATAAATGTATAAGAATTTAGTAAAATCTGCTCCTGAATGTTTTTTCATTGACTACTGCAACTCGAGTTGATCAAGAGAATAAAATAGTTAAAGTCTGCAGCAACATAATAAGATTCTGCATCTGGGAAGCTATTACCACCATGCTCCCATAATGCTGTACAATTTCTTTAAGCAATTCTTGGCTTTATAGGATACCATAAAAATTAAGTTAACATTTTTTCCATTTTCTTTAAAAAAATTTTGTCAAGCTTTTGAATGCAATATGTATATAATCTTGGTTAATATCATCATTTTAATAAGTACTAACCCATCTTCAAAAGTAAAAAAAAAAAAAAAAATTCAATTTTTAATTAAGAACTAGCACTTCTTGAATTATTTTTTAAAATTATTAATTATCTTACTCACATCTTTATAGAATTTTATTCCTAAATATTTTAGTTCTTTTCCTTCCCAATTATATTTATTGTTATCTTTAAAAGTACTATCTAATAAGTGATTTAACACTAAAGCTTCAGTTTTATTATGATTAAATTTAAGCAGCAATACTTCTTTAAGCTTTTCAATTTGCTCATCTGTTTCTTCAATGGGATAATTTAAATCTCCTATTGTTAGTAAAATATCATCTGCAAAAAGCTGTATTTTAGATTGATAATCCTTGTTAATTGTGAATCCATCAATTTTTTAATTGCTGCTCATACTAGTACCTAAGAGTTTGATAACTCATGCAAATAGTAGACGGGACAAAGGCCACCCTTCCTTTGTGCCTTGATGTGAATCTTTGAGAAATGGAGTTTTTGCCAGTATATATATATATATATATATATATATATATATATATATATATATATATACACACACACACACACACACACACACACACACACACGGTGCATGGGAACTTACTGCCCTGCAAGAATATCACTTTTGCTTTCTGTTGTTTTTGATCATTTTAGATTCAGTTTCTTTTTTTTATATTCGCTTATCTCTCTCTCTCTATATATATATATATATATATATATATATATATACACATATCTATAGCTAGATATATATATATATATATATATATATATATATATATATATATATAAAGAGAGAAACATAAAGATATATGCAAGTGTGTGTGTGTGTGTGTGTGTATATGTGTGTGACTAAATGCTGTAGAAAATCTGTCACTTAATTCCAAATTTCAAGCAGCCACTGGAACATCCTCACATTTAATCTCATATTCTATGTTTTCAAATTGTAATATTCCATGAATCCCTGAGATCTTTGGAACTTATTTTTATTTATTTATTTTTTACAGTGGCCTAGTTCATTGCTTGTATCTGGACTTCAGTAATGTTATCTCTGCTACTCTGTCTTATAAATATGTATTTTGAAGTAAACCTAGTATAGTTCTTAGAAACTCTGCAGTCTAAGATTTGCCAAGTTATCCCTCAAGAGAGTTTCTGTTATTACCAGGCTAAAGAAAATATACTCATTTTCCTGGTTTAGCAGAATCTATTTGTGGGACTGGACTGGACATCTGAGACAGTAATTCAGGCATAGTTCATTAGGATTCTGTGTAATCTTAAATGGTAAAATGGAGCATCAAATTTCTATAAAAGTGCCCTGTGTACTTATAATAGACTAAAGAACAAAGTTGTGAACTGATGAAGCTAGACATATCTTGAATTTCTATCTTGAATCTCAAGTATTTTCAGTGGCACATTCTAATGAAATGTGTAGAGTCATACTAGATCGTTACTGTAATCATCTTACAATCTCTGCCTATTAAATAAGGCAGGTATCTTAATGTTAGTATTCAGAACATCATGTTTGACATAGGTTTTCTTACAGGAAACCATTCAGAATAGGAAACTGGTAACTGTATTTTGGAGGTATTATAACAAACTCAGAATATTCCAGTCAAGGTCAGGTCATGTTTAATCAATCTGGTAGACGTCTAAGAGAAGTTCACCAAAGCAATGGAGAAGGGTAAACTGTTCACACAGCCTACCTTGACCTAACCAAAGCATTTGAAACAATACTGCACTTTGGCATTGTTAACATACTCAAGAGGTTAGAAATATGTCACCCAATGGATAGCTAGCTGGCTCACAGCAAGGACACAGGAAGTTAGAATTGGGAAGTCCACCTCCACAAAGAGGTGAGTTACCAGTGGGGTCCCTCAGGGATCAGTCTTGGAACTGCTCCTTTGTGGCATCTACTTCTTAGAAATCAAGGAGGTCAATATCAAGGGCCTCTAGCTGACCAGATTTGCAGACAATTTCAAATTAGGACCAGTCATAAATTCCCCAACCAGTCCTAATGTTTTCCAAGATGGGCTAACACAGACAAACAATTGATGTCAGAGCCATGGACTAAAACTAAATGCCAAGAAATGCAAAAGAGTACCCTTTGTGAATTCAGCCACCCCTGTTAACAGCCATATTGAAAGCACACCCCTACTAGTCAACCTAGTAGTCAGAGACTTGGTGACACATACAGAAAATAATCTAACCTTCGTAAAGCATGTGTCTATTGCAGTGAGGAAGTTATTCTGTATTGTGCAACTTATAAACAAAGGCATGGTCTAGTTCCATGGAGGTCAATGCTCTCTTGTATTCGGCACACATCAGCTCTATCATTGAGTTTAATGCCTCCTTTGGTATATACCTTACCAGGCACATCCAGTAATTGGAACATACACAGAGAGTCCTCACTAAAAAAATACAGGGCATAAATAACATGTCCTGTGCAGAATGCCTGAAAGCCTTATTCATGTATTCGGTCTCCTACAGGTTATTGTGGGGAGAGCTATACCTGGTATACAGGGTATCTCCAGACCCCACTCTGATGAACCTCCTTCATATCCACAAAACATACAGCATCATAATTATCCATTCTAAAAACATAAACCTTGCCTGTGATATAAATAGGACATGCTGAAGAGACCAGTATGTATCACTTTTCAGGCACAGGCTTCCTATTCATGTGAGACAAAGTTCCTCCCTAAACCAATTCAAGAATAATTTGGACAACTGGATGGAAAACCTGATAGTGACCCCTGGTTTGGCACCCATGTCTCTAATGGATAAAGACAGCCTGTTAGTGGTTCATCTCCAAGGCCCCTCCTTATAAATGTTTAATCTGTCAAGTTCCTGCTAACACTACTAAGAGTACCGGAACTTATCAGAGATTTTGGATGTGTAGTTCAGCTTAAACAGGCCGCAGTGATCTTTAGTCTAGTACACTCCTATGAATCAATAAAAATGTTTTTTTTTTTTTTATGTTGGAGTGGGGTTTATGATCCACCTGTTTATCTATTACTTCTTGAATTGATCTGGTGTTGACCATTTGGATGGTCTTGTTATGAAGTCCGTGGCATACCCATTCTGAAGTTGACTCTAGACCCCAATTAATTTTTTGTGATTTGTAACCACATTTTTAAATACCACATTGATGACGAAGTGAAAAGTGGAAGGTGGAAGTAATATTACTGTGTCATTTGATGAACTTCGCTAGCCACTCCTGGCATTATTTTTTCCAAGATGACGAACTATACGAATATGGATATTTTCCTGCTTTTTTTGCACTTGACATTTTTCATAAAAATACATATTCAGCCTGAGATTTTTTTCTTAAGTTCTGTCAAGATTTCTAGATACTTTTATCCAAATACTGTATCAGGACTAGTGGTGCTTTTATCAATTCAGCATTCAGACAAACTAGGTATGAAAAATATTATCCATCAATCCAGCCATCCATCTACCCATACATACATAGATCCATTTTCCATGCACTCATACATTTAAATGAGGTTCATTAGGGCCAGAGTTTATCTCAGCAAGTAATATGCAAGCTTCAGATGGATTGATATTCCATGAAATAGCATTAGGATTTACACACAAGGAACCATTTAGTATCACTGTTCAAAATGCTTGTTTGTTTCTAGAATGTGAGATGAAACCAGATCACCTCCTCGCAAGAAAGCAACATGATTGGTAGAGCATGCAAACCTTAGAAAGAATAGCTGCACCACTACATAGTTATAAGTACACAAGTACACATTGGTATAAGTGCACATGTGAGAGAAAGTGTGTGTGTGTGTGTGTGTGTGTGTGTGTGTGTGTGTGTGTGTGTGTGTGTGTGTGTGTGTGTGTGTGTGTGTGTGTGTGTTTCTGCACATGTATTTTTTTTTGCAAGTAGTCTCTTGTTTTAGATTCACTAGTTGGTCCCTGCCACAGAGTCATGCCATCTATAACATCAGTGATCCAAGTTAGGGAATAACCTCAGACTGTTGAAGACGCCAGCCAGAAGGGATAGGATAAAGTAACCAATTGGCAGTTCTCCTACCCCCATGGGTGACTGTGGCAAGTGTGACCTCTGATGAAAGCCAGAGATTGCATGAGATGAAGTTATTATATGAAGGTAGGAGCATGACAGATTTCTTATGTGAACAATCCGATGACTGATTGGTTAAAGTTTCTTATTCACAGTTCCAAGGTCTGGAGTTTAAGCCAGACATTTATTTGGTATCAATGTAGAATACAGGAGTTCTTTACCTGTTTGCATGATTTTTTTTCTTTTTCTTTTCTTTCTGTGACCTCTGCATTTGTCTCAGAAGTATGTGGGCCACAAATTGTTTAGAAAGGATTATTTCATTTATTTGGGAAATAAATAAAAACAATGAACCATGCTGAGGTTAATACTTCATGCATCTGATATAAATGCACATTTTAACCCTTGTTTTAGATATTTGACTATCTTTTTGACAGATGAGGTCTTCTGCCTGAAATTTATAACTTCTGCAGAGGACATGTTCATCATTCCTTTGTGAACTAGTCAGGGGGTCAGGGGGGGGTCATTCATCTAAAAACTGGAAGATTTCACTGGTGGTGCAAAACACCTGAGACTGCAAATAAAGAGAAGCTACAGTACTTAGTGCAGTTGGTTCAAGTATCAAGAAGCTAGATGTTTGCAATTGCTGGGTATGAAATGGAAAAACAAAAATGGTGTTCATTGGTTTTGTCATGCTAAACACATGGTAATCCAGAAATAAATTATGTGTTACGTGTATTTGCTCCATCTTTTTATTTGCTCTCGGCATTCCTTTGATTTTGTTGTGACCATTAATGTGATGGTTTACTAGTTTACCAGCAGCCTGCAAAATTACACTGGCACACATTTTCTGTAAATGTTAGTACCACTATAATGCAAAAGCATTTATCAAGTTCAGTAGTAGAAATATCAAAGTTGCAGAAAAATAATGTTACAAAATTCTCTGTATACTACAAATGTAATAATCATGGCAACATTTTTGTATCTTGGCCTCATATTTAAGAATATAGCATAAAACATTTATCTTTAATTAAAAGTTGCAGTGAAATTATAAATGGTTAATTTCTGTTTGTAGTTTTTCTCAGCACATAATAAGTCAGCCATTTAGAGACTCATTAAGCCTTCAAGGAAATCTTTGATATGAAAGCATTCATTTTGAAGTGTGACAATCAAGCGGTTAATCCATGCTATGCAAACAACTGTTTTCCAACGCCATACTCTCCAGGTGAAAGACTAGCACATGTTATTCTGTTCACAATAATTAATGTGTGGACAGTTATTATCCTCTAAGGATGGGTGCAGGTGGTGACTGTTATGTAAACGTTTCTTTCATTTACCATAGTAGTATTAACAGGACACTGAATTAAGAGCCATACAAAATATCATTAAGGTTACTATAATAATACCAAGCTATACAGATTGCTGTTCAGCTGAAACATTTCGCTGTTTTGTATTAATAAGTCATCTCTCTTGACACTTAAATGTAAGATAAATTTAAACCAATATAGAAATTACATGTGAATCTTTGTACACAGTCAAAAACACATTTTTTCCATAATAGATATGGTGCGATTTAAACATTGTTTTTAGTTTATATGATTTATTGAATGATGAATTTTATAATATATATGAATGTATACAATTTATTGATATATAGTATTTAATTAGCTTTTGTCATAGTATAGTCAAAGCAAAGGCATTTCCTTTGAATGTCTATAAACATCCGAATTAAATTAAGCATATTTTATGTTTGAGCCAATGATTTTTAACAGTTCTTGCACAACATAAAAAGAACTGTAGCACTCGGTATTTTTCTTTATGAGAAGTACTCTTTTTTAAATTGAAGGAAATATTTGTTTAAGGCTATGAGCTGTTAGGTTGCTTCCTGTAGTCCAAGGTTTGATCCCCCTCACCCTTCATTTGTCTGCTCTATGAATTGTACAAGACATTTAACCACATAGTGTCTGAGATAACTGGGAAATCCAGCTAGGCTCCTGAAATGCATGCCTTCTACCTACCTATGAACCTGTCACAGTAGCATTCATTTATTCATTCATTCGTTCATTTGTTGTATGATACTAACATTAGCTGATTCAGAGTCAAAGTATAGATGGGCCTATCTTGGCACTCAATGAAAATAAGGCATAAAACTGACTCTGGACATAACTCCAGGCCATTGTAAATCATATACATACACACACACACACACACACACACACACACACACACACACACACACGCACACACACACATGCGCACGCACGCACGCACACACGCACACACACACACACACACACACACACACACACACACACACACACACACACACACACACACACGCACACACACACACACACACCTGTTTGAAATGTTGGAAGACACCAGGTAGCAAATGAATTAAGGAACCAAACAGCAAAGCTGGCTACTTTATCATTGTCTATATTAGTTCATTATGTAATATAAAGGATATTTTTATTTTTAAGTGTGAATAGAATCTTTGCTTCAAAAGAACCCTGTCAAAATGAGGGTCATACATCCTGTTTTTCAAAGTTGTAAACAACAAACAACAAGCTGATCAGCAATATGGAATGTGATCAAAAGAAAATATTTGTAACTCCTTATATTGTATATAGTTTTAAGTACATTATTTTTCTTGCAAAAGGTCCACTTCGTATCAAGATCATACTAAATAAGCTATGGTTAGGGGACATACTAGACAAGTATTTAAATAAAAAATAATATATATTTAATGGTGTGCAATAATGTTATCTAAACTGCATCCTAAATAAACCTGGTAAACTGTTGTGATATTTCAAATCACAAACACCAACAAACAAAACAAAAATCGCCACTTGGCTTTCTCAAAATGAAATCTGGCATAAATAGCGTAGGTGAAATTAAAAGCATCTAATTATCCATCTGGAATTAGACATGAGGCCTACAAATTAATACAGCTCTGGAGTAAACTTTTTCTGTGCATAGTCAAGGAAAAACCACAACAGTCATGTTCAATATGTGTGACAACAGACAGGAGAATCACCTCATCAGTTCATCAGTTCTGCTGAATGGATAAGGCAAAATTGAGAGATAATGCATATTAATTTAACATAATATAAGCTGTATCACAGTTATGAAGAAGTCTATGCTCTATGTAATGAAAAGATATGATAGTGCATTCTACTATGTACTTAAATATGCTAGATTCAGAGTAAAGTCGGATGCTATGAATAATATATGGTTGGTTATAATTTATACTTACTGATCTGTTCAGTAAGAAATATAAGGAGTAGTGTTTCAGGCAGGATGTGTCTTTCAATAACAATTCTGTAATTCTTTGAGAAAGTACAAATATTATAGCTGGCTCCGTCATTGTTAGATTAAAAAGGCCCTGTGCATTGTCTAAAGTTACATTACTGAAATTAAGTTATCCAGTCAGCCTCTGGATATGGAAGGGGAAGAACATAGTAAAGTTAAAGATAACGTATTGGCATTAATAACCAGGGACTCACTTCTTCAAGATGTCCTTATAGAGAGAAGGTGATGACAAAAATCAAGTGATGCTCACTATTTCATATGTAAATGAAATAAGTGCTAGTAAGTATTTCTATATTTATGAAACCTACACAGTTGTGAAATAAAGTTGTGTTTAGTTACTGCACATTCACAACAAAAGAAGATGGAAAGGTTAAAAGGTGAGGGTCCAGCTAGGATGAAAACATGGTCATGGCAAATAAATGTTTGCAGTATAAACAGATGGTTGTGTGTTTCAAGGAAGTAGGACACAAACAACATTTTGATGACCAGTCCTGGATTCCCCCCAAAAAACTTTACATATACAAATCTGGAAATGACAAAATATACATCTTTGAAAAGTGTCTGAGGAGTAATACAATTTCAACCTTGAACCAGTAAAACTGTTAACAACATCAATAGATATGTTAAGCCATATAAAAAATTTAAGTAGTAGCCTGCACACATGCACAGTGAAAACCCATCTGTAGCATGATTAAATTAGGCTCAAGAGTAAGTCCAAACTAATCTGTATTGTCCGCATGCCTGAAGGTAGGAAGTCAGGAGGAAAGTTAAGAGTGTGGTAGTGAAGGTAGGAACTTTGAATGTTGGTAGTATGACTGAAATAGGGAGACAGCTAGCTGATATGATCGAGAGAAGGAAGGTTGATTTAGTGTGTGTGCAAGAGACCAGATGGAAGGGGAGTAAGGCCAGGTGTATCAGTGGTGGTCTTATATTGTTCTAAGATGGTGTGGATGGGAGGAGAAATGGGGTAGGGGTTATCCTGGAGGAACAGTATGCCAATAGTGTTTTGGAGGTGAAAAGAGTGTCTGATAGAGTGATGTTTATGAATATGGAAATTGATAGTGTAATGATGAATGTTGTTAGTGCATATGCTCTGCAAGTTGGGTGTGCAATGGATGAGAAAGAACAATTTTGGAGTGAGTTGCATGAAGTGGTGGTGAGTGTACACAAAGGTGAGAGAGGGATGATTGGAGCAGATTTCAGTGAGCATGTTGGTGAAGGGTACAGAGGGAATGAGGAAGTGATGGGTAGATATGGTGTTAAGGAAAGGAATGCAGAAGGTCAGATGGTAGTGGATTTTGTAAAAAGGATGGACATGGCTGTGGTTAATACATATTTTAAGAAGAGGGAGGAGCATAGGGTGACATACAAGAGTGGAGGAAGATGCACACAGGTGAATTATATCCTACGCAGGAGGGCCAGTCTGAAGGAGATTGGAGACTGTAAAGTGGTGACAGAGGAAGCATAGTTAGGCAGCATAGAATGGTGGTCTGTAGGATGATGGTGATCAAGAAGAAAAGGAAGAGTGTGAGGGCACTGCCAAGGATCAAATGGCGGAAGTTAAAAAAGGGTGATTGTGAGATGGAGTTCAGGGAACAGTTAAGACAGGCACTGGGTGGCAATGAAGAGTTACCAAATATCTGGGTAACTACAGCAGAGCTGGTAAGGGAGACAGCTAGAAAGATGCTTGGTGTGACACTTGGACAGAGGAAGGAGGACAAGGAGACCTGGTGGTGGAACAAGGAAGTACAGGAGTGCATAGAGAGCAAGAGGTTGGCAAAGAAGAAGTGGGATTGTCAGTGAGATGAAGAAAGTAGACAGGAGTATAAGGAGGTGAGGCGTATGGTAAAGCGAGAGGTGGCAAAGGCTAAGGATAAGGCGTATGGAGAGTTGTATGAAAGGTTGTACACAAAGGAGGGAGAAAAGGACCTGTACCGATTGGCTAGACAGAGGGACAGAGCTGGGAAAGATGTGCAGCAGGTAAGGGTGATAAAGAGTAATGAGGGAAACATACTCACAAGTGAGGAGAGTGTGTTGAGCAGACGGAAAGAGTAGTTTCAGGGGCTGATGAACAAAGAGAATGAGAGAGAGAGAGAAGGTTGGATGATGTGGGGTTAGTGAATCAGGAAGTGCAGCAGATTAGCAAGGAGGAAGTAAAGACAGCTATGAAGCGGATGAAGATGGAGAGGCTGTTGGTCCAGATGTCATACCTGTACAAGCATGGAGGTGTTTAGGAGAGATGGCAGGGGAGTTATTTATCAGATTGCTTAATGAAATATTGGAAAGTGAGAGGATGCCTGAGGAGTGGAGAAGAAGTGTTTTGGTACTGATTGTTAAGGATAAGGGTGATATGAAGAGCTGTAGCAACTACAGATGGATAAAATTGATCAGTCACAGCATGAAGTTATGAGAAAGAATCGTGGAAGTTAGGTTAAGAAGGGAGGTGATGATTAGTGAGCAGCAGTATTGTTTCATGCTGGCAAAGAGCACGACTGATGCAATGTTTGGTTTGAGGGTGTTGATGGAGAAGTATAGAGAAGGTCATAAGGAACTGCATTGTGTTTTTGTGGGCTTAGAGAAAGCATATGACAGGGTACCTAGAGAGGAGTTGTGGTATTGTATGAGGAAGTTGGGAGTGGCAGAGAAGTATGTAAGAATGGTACAGGATATGTATGAGGTTAGTGTGACAGGGGTGAGGTCTGCAGTAGGAGTGATGGATGCATTTAAGATGGAGGTGGGATTACATCAAGGATCAGTTCTGAACCCTTTCTTATTTGCAATGTTGATGGACAGGTTAACAGATGAGTTCAGACAGGAGTCCCAGTGGACTATGATGTTTACCGATAACATTGTGATCTGTAGTGAGAGTAGGAAACAGGTTGAAGAGACCCTGGAGAGATGTAGATATACTCTAGGGAGGAGAGGAATGATGGTCAGAAGGACTAAGACAGAATATGTGTATGAATGAGAAAGAGGATAGAGGAATGCTGAGGATACAGGGAGTAGAGGTGGCAAAGGTGGATGAGTTTAAATACTTGGGATCAACAGTTCAGAGTAAAAGTGAGTGTGGAAGAGAGGTGAAGAGGAGAGTACAGGCAGGATGGAGTGGGTGGAGAAGAGTGTCAGGAGTGATTTGTGACAGATGGGTACCAGTAAGAGTGAAAGGGAAGGCCTACAAGAGGGTAGTGAGACCAGCTATGTTATATGGGTTGGAGACGGTGGCATTTACAACAACATAGAGCTGGAGGTGGCAGAGTTAAAGATATCAAGATTTGCATTGGGTGTGATGAGAATGGACAGGATTAGGAATCAGTATATTAAAGGGTCAGCTCAGGTTGGACAGTTTAAATACAAAGCCAGAGAGGTGAGATTGTGTTGGTTTGGACATGTGATGAGGAGGGATGCTGGGTATATTGGGAAAAGGATGCTAAGGATGGAGCTTCCAGGTAACAGGAAAAGAGGAAGGCCTAAGATAAGGTTTATGGATGTGGTGGAAGAGGACATGCAGGTGGCTGGTGTGACAGAGCAAGATGCAGAGGACAGGAAGAAATGGAAACAGATGATCCGCTGTGGTGACCCCTAACAGGAACAGCCAAAAAAAGAAGAAGTATGTCCAAGCTAATAAGATATGAAAGGAAGAGAGTAAACCACTGCAGTGTGTGCTTCTGCTAGAGAAAAAAGGATGCAACAATACAAAAAATAAAGATGAGAGTTTTACAAACATTCATTCACCACAAATATGATTTTTTAAATTTTGCATACAAGATTCCTATGAAAAGGATATCAGTCTGTTAAATGTAGCATCTTAGTTCCAGCACCCTCTTTCTGAATAAGAAACAGCCTATAGACAAATGCAGAACATACAGAACATATGCATAAAGTGCATTGGTCAATTTTAGAATCATCTTTGTTTACAATTTTCATCATGTTAAATTTGCAAGTGGTTATGCAAAAAAAAAGAGAGAGAGAGAGAAAAACAATGATGGCTGGAATGTATTGTTTGGTTAGTTTTGTCTGTTTACTTATTTTTTCTCCATAACCACATGGCAAAATGATGTCATGGTAGGAACCTGGCACTGATTTGTCTAAAATTGCAAGGTTTTGAGGGTAAACAAACCCAACTTACTTCCTTAGTAGAACAGATTTTACTCACATTGTGCTTTGACTATTACATCATGTGTTAATGTTCAATGTGAGGAGTTCTTCCTGAAAGAATTGTCAGCATGTCTTTTTATGGAATACAAAACAACTATTTTAACAACGGAATCAGTAGCCTATATGATAATTTAGTTAATAAGGTATTGGGGGTTCAGTCATTCATGATATCATGACAAGGATTTTCAGTTCAGAGAAAAAAAAACATCATGGAGCTGAACTTATCAACAAAATAAATGGAAAAACAGGAAACGTTGCATAAAAAAAGTTTAATTTGGTCTACACTTGCATCAGAACATGACCGATGCACATTAAAGTCTAGTGCCTGACTGCCACACATTTAAAAGGTGTCCACAGAAGTCCTACTTTGAGATTTTATACATACTGCTGATAAATACCATTTATGTATAAGATTATTTGGTCCCAAATATGTGGCCACTTAATAAACACACTGAACCCCTTCCATACTTGCAACCACTGTTTCCCATCTTCTGCAGTGCATATCTACTTGCCTTGACATTGTGTTTCTTCATATCTCAGTTAATACCTTTGCTTCTCCTCTTATGTATCCTTTCTTGTTTTAGCCCAGCTTGGCTAAGCTCTCTGCCTTGATTAAATTGTTGTCATTTCCATGAAGACCATAGCATAATAAGCTTGAAATAAATAAACCACTGAAACGTTGATATTTTTTCATGAGATATAGATTCATATTGTGTAAACCAACTGCTGATTTATCTTGATATGGTATAATGAACTTATCAGTAAAAACTACAAGAAAAACCTAGCCAAGCTAGATCTTCCACTGTGTGATTCCTTAAAACCTCTTCTATTATTCTTAAGAACATCAGGTGCTTCAGCTATATGGCAATTCTGAATTCCCATGACTTATTTTTCTTTTGAAGTCTGTTATGAACTAATTCAGGCCATTCTTCCAATTATCTAATTCCATTTCCATTCAATACAAAATAGCCTCTTCTAACTATATATTTAAAATCTACTAGAGAGCGCATAAATTTGAAGTCACAAAATTATTCCATTTTTGATCTTCCAATCTCATTAAGTCTGTTTTCCAATAACTGTTTGAAATGTTGGGACCTGCTAGAGGAAGTCTTGAAACATGGAGACTGAATGGCCAAAAGAACAAACTTACATACACTTAGTCCAAGGTGACATGTCTCAGAATATTCTCTTTTCTCCAAGATATAGTGATCTCATAGTTGGTACATATAAGTCTGGGGAATGTGATGGACTTACTCCAAGCATGGGGGTTGCAGGGGGGCTTGCATCTTATGCAAAAAGAAGTTTTAAAGAGAAGAGCGACCTTCAAGATTTGTTCTTCTCCTTTGTTTTTAGTTTTTTTTTCGGCATGTTAGCATGTGTCATTTCGAGTGTAAACCTTTCAGTAGGGAGCCTTGCTTTCCATCTTTCTGTCCTGATATTCAAGAAAAAATATTTTGTTAGTCTTTCATCTTACATAAAATTGATATATATCATCTATATGTATCCAAAATATTGGACAAGTGAGAATCTTCCTAAAACAGTGTGCAGTAGTCTGGTCCAAAGCATTTGTTTCATTGTAACATAATACAGCAAGTGATTTCTGAGCTGTTGTGTACCAGTAAAACACAGTGTTACCTGTTTGACTTATGTTCATAACCACATACAACTTAGCTTTCACAATTCTGCTTCCTAATCTTCCTCTAGTAATAATTTTGAATCCTTATAAATTTTTAGATGTGTCAGATACAATAGGTTTGTTGAGCGATGTTTTAATGTATAAAAAAACAGTGGAGCGAACATACCTCTGACTAGTATCATTACACCTTCTAATGGCAGCATTTTTCTCACCTTCATTAGCAACTCCTAAATCATGGATCTAGGCTCTAATAGATTTGAATTTATAGTTGCTATTAGACAAGTTCTTACTCTTAGAATTAATAGTTTGGAAATAATGCTTTGCAAATTGGCGGCAGTTATCAAATCCCAACCTGATACTCAAATTCTTCAACAAGGGCTAAACTAAACAAATACTTGGTGCATTAATCATGAGCATGCCCTCAATAAAAAGAAATTCTACATATTTTCCACTGGTGAATCTAGCATCACTACTGCTCACCATATAGATAACATTATGCTTAAATCTGACACACTCATCTGAGTCTTGGGTACATATGTTGATAGCAGAGTCTCATTTGACCTTCATGTCTCTGTAGTGGTAACAGAATTCTTCTACCTTGCACAAATTATCCTTCGTGGAATTTCCTCAAGTTCCAAAGAAGTTACAGTACCACTTTATTCATCCCTTATTAGATCCATAATTGATAATAATGCATCCTTTGGCATGTACTTTGCCAAGCATTGAATCCTGCTGGAGACAACTCAACATTTGCTCACCAAAAAGTTTCCAGGTGTCAATACCCTTAGCTACTCTGACATATTAAAGGCTCTGCCTCCCTACTCAGTGTCACACAGACTGCTGAGGGTTGGCTTTTCCTTAGCTTTTCATGCTAATAATCTAGGATTCTTTGAACTCCGTCACTTAAACAGAACAAGTAGAACAGCAAATACTGATTCCAGAGACCTAAACTTACACTATTACATCAATCACACTAAATAGCATGACAGATACCTAATACAATATATCATCCATTTCTAGAACAGGCTGCTAACTGTTAAGCAGAGAGCTTACCTAGCAACCGTCAAAACCAGTGTAGATGGCTGGAATTGCAACTGGCTAATTTTCAACAATGATATGTGGAGAAAGTCTATTTAATGGGGACACTGCTAGTCTCCCATGTGTATTGTGTGATGTGACTGACCTTCTTGATAGATGTATGACTCTATGAAACTATGCAAATGCCCTCCCTAGGTCCCTGCAACATACCTTACTACCAGAACAGATGTTTCATGGTTAGACATTAAACTTTAAGTAGCTTCAGACTCTCAGAAGATAGATAAAATGTTATCTATGTCCTCTGACCAGAGGAGTAGCTAGGGTGGGGATAAGGGGGCAGCCACACTGAGCACAACATTCTGAAAGTGCTTTCATGCCCATTTGTGGATTAATTCATTATTGTAATTCTGAAAAAAAGGTCTCTTCTGTTATACATTTTAATTAATTTATTAACCATGTAATCCCACCGGACATAAAAAACCCTTATTACGGTGACTTAAAAGCACTGTCTGATTATGTGACTTGTTCAGTGTCACACAGGATAGGAATGGATATAGAAGAACTCAAACTCTGTATGCTGGACTTCAGGAAACATCTCCTATATCAGAGCCTCAGTCATCAGCAATAACTGCCAAACGATATAATATGTATATCAAAATGGGGAGCTTAAGGTATTGCAGTAGGCACCTTGGATCAAGAATATCAAATTTTCTTAATCAAATAATACTGTTCCCTCCCTTTCTATGTTTTTATCTTTTTTTTAAAGCCAGTGACCACAAATATCAATACTTTGCCTACGTTTCCACACCCAGTGCCTTGTTGTACTATTTTAGTATTTTAGGTCAAATTCTATCCAGACTAGCCAGCAAAATTATTGCAAAAAATACATCTATATTTTCAAATGATATGGGTCTGTAGTAATTCACTTCTCTGCTAGCCTCCTTCCTTTTCAATAGGGCAATGTTCTGGGTCTATATTATATGCTCGAATGTTTAAAACTTCAACTCTCATATGATCAACACCATATGAGTGAAGTTTTAAAACTTCAAACAAATAATAAAAAATTAAAAAAAACAAAAAAACTTACTTGAATGCTCTGGGCAGGGGGGCAAGCCCTCCTGCTCCCCCACACTCCCTGCTACTTAAATATACCAACTCCGAGATCGCACTACATTGAAGTAAAGGGAAATATTCCCTATGGCAATCGTGACCATTGTGACCATATGAGGCTCGAACTTTTGAATGTTCGAAATTTCTAATGGAACCCCAATGTTCCTCAACTTCAATATGAACTTTGGTTTTGATATCACTCAATATGTGTGATAATATTAATGGTTCATAGGGCATGGTCCTTTTATACAGTTCTATTTGGAACTTCACTCATCCATAAGCTTCGCCCCTGAGTATTCTGATTTCTCAACAAAACCTCTTTTAGACTATTTACATCTAAAACTGAGGCTCATCTGTAATCTAAAAATTCCTTAGTTTAATCCCGATGCCTACTTTGTAAATTTAGTGTGTTGTCCAGAGCCTTTTAATATGCTGAAAGAATCACAGCACTTTTATTTGCTATTTCAACTTCAGACTATGGGTTTGATTTTAAAGTCACGTTTTTGTCTACGAAAAGTCTTTCCTACAAATGATCTCAGTCTCTGTTGCCTTTATGTTAAGTTTCTCAAAATGAGGTCTTAATTCACTTTTTTTTTTTCCACAGCATCCTTTGTGAGTGAGGTGACATTTTCTGAGTGGGGTTATACTTTGTGTCATATCCTTTATATCACATTTGCCATCTAGTTGACTTATCATTGACAGAGTTGTTTTGTACTCCTAGATTCCTCTGCCATAAGATGTGCTCAAAGTGATACTTTAAACCTATCACACCATGATATCCCAACTCCTTGTTTGCTTGGTAACAACTGCTGGTGAAGATCGATAGTCCCTGTAGTAGGGGAATATGCCCTTTCCCTGGGGTTTGTACAATATTAGAGTTACTATACAAAATTTACAGAGGGGGTGGGGTGCAGGGGTCTTGCAACCCTGTAAAACACACTTTTCTTTGCATGCTCCAAGGATTAGCCTCGGAATATACACTGTCGTGTGTCAACATGTTTTTGTCAATATAAAACACACTGACATTTTTTGTGGATTAAGTATTTGTAGTAGCTCTCTCTCTCTCTCTCTCTCTCTCTATATATATATATATATATATATATATATATATATATATAGAATGCAAAATATCTATCCCAGCAGACTGCTGGTCCCCTGACATTGCAGATGCTGAGGTAACAGCAATCATCTGCAAAGCAAAACACACAGCAGCAAAGGTATGTGATGGTGTCCTGGGCTGAGGCCAACATGGACTCCAAGAATAATGGAATGCCAAATCACACTACTGCCCAATGTCAGCCTTACCACAGGATATGTACCCAAAGAGCAGTGTACAACAACAGTGGTCCTTCACAACAAAGGTGTTGCCTGAATGGATACTGCAAACTACCACCCCAGGATCCTGACAAGCTTGGTCTGCACAGCTATGGAAAGGATCAGTATGTACTGCAGACATAAAGCTATCGTGGACCTACTGACACCGGACCCTACACAGTGTGGCTGTCGTAACTGCAGATCCTGCCCCTAAACATGTTTGACCCATTTGAAACAGTCATTAAGGTCATTGATGAGGGCAATGTGGTCCACACAGCGTAGCTGGACCGTGCATATGCTTCCAGACAATACCCTACGAGTTCAGTATGGATATGTTCACCAGCTTAAATATAAACCCCTATGTCAGTAGAGGGGTTGCAAACCAGACCTAGGACAGAGCTGACATGGTCAGACATGCTGCATCCATGTCAGACTACAAAGCAGATATGAGTGGCATCCCACAAGGCCTGGTCCTGGGACCCCCCCCATTCCGTATATATGTCCCATAGGTACAGGCCAACATGGAAGGACTGTGACTGAACATGTATGCAGAGGAGTACAAACAGCCCACCATATCCGACCCCCAGCTGACATAAGCAACCCACAAAAGGGCCACATAGAAACAGACAACTGGAGCCATAGCCATGTCAGCAAGCTAATTGCAGAACTGTGTATAGACAACCACCGTGGATATACAGTAAGTGCCCACAAATTACCACACAGGTGTTAACCCATTATGTACCTAACATGTAATGAGAGACCTGGGGACACAAGGTGATAGATATCCTGCATTGGACAAACATGTGGCTGTAGTGTTCGCAGAAACATACCATATACCCACCCAATCATGAAGGTTGTCAGATGTAGATAAGGGGAGGTCACTGTGGCTCTGCAGTCATCCTTCATCAGCATCACAATTGACTACAATAGCCCCTGTGGGATATACCTCAGCAGACACCTCCATCAACTGTAAAGTCCACAACAGTACCCCACCAGGAGTAGCAAAGAGCATGAACAGATGCCATGTGTTGCCTGAGTAAACAAACTGCAGCTCCACACACTGCCATACTGCCCACCCAGAGGCAAGCTGTGCCTGATGTATGAAGCCATGTCCAAGTTGGAATCAATGAACATGCTGCACCTTGTACAATCTGAATGGCAGTGAGCTATGCACATGAGAGACCTGAACCCCAGCACTGACATACATAGGACAAGCTGTACAGAATGATCCATAACACAGAAGGCACCCCCACTCTTGAGTAAACTCCCAGTACAGGTTAGCCAGAGAGTCACCTATCGACACCCCTCAAGAGGAATCCCGATGGGTGGATGGGAGATGGTAGGTTAACCCTGGGTATCACTGTTATGTCAGAGGTAGACGGAGGCACAGTATACTAACCATGACATATGTCATGGCAAACTCCAGTTACAATGTGTGTCGAAGGACAAACACACTCTGTGACTAGCATCAGAAATGGCCTAGAGAACATCGCTAGTGTTTGCCAATGTCCACCTATGTTGTGGAATACACTACCAATGTTGGACAAGCCTGGTGTAGGTAGTCCATATCTGAACATAATGCAACATGGTCATATGTGCACAACTGGCCCCTACACAGTCTGTTGTGCTCACTATGAAGATGTCAAGCAGTGATAGGACGAAAGCCCAGGATACTGTCCACCACAGGGAAAGTACTGAACCAGTACACTATATGGTACTACAGTGTTAGGTCATTATGAAAGGATGTTGACAACTGTATGCAAAGTATCCCATGCAATCCCTGCAGGCACAGTATAATCCCTGTTGTGGCAGACACGAAGCAGTTGGCCAGTTAGTACACAACATGACACCCAACACACAACCATAAACGTGAGATATTGTTGAAGTTCACACACACCCAAATATGTGGTGGACTTCAGAGTTCAACATATGGAAAGCTCACACTGGGCATACTCGCACACTTTGATAAATGAGGCATATGTCAGACAACATGCCATGGAAAGGCTGAACTGGGCATGCTCACACACTTAGGCCATATCTCCATTTAGCAGTTGGCCACACATATCTGGTATTTGTACGTGTCATTCCAGGAACCAACCACAACACAGCAATCTGCCCAGTGCACACAGTAAATGACTGCAGAGACATAAGTGATATAGTGGATCGCCCTCATATTCAAACATCTTCCACAGATACACAAGTTGTTCATAGGAACAGGGAATGCTATGGCAATAAAGACCTGCAAACAGTCTAACAGCACAACAAATACTGTGCATCTGCCAATTAAACATATGGGTGTAGAGGTCAATACTAGGCTTGTTGCCCTAGGGAATGACGGCTTAGCCAGAGTGTGCTTGGCATCTACATCCCCAGTACAGTAGGCTACTGTGTCACTGTAAAGTAGGTCACATAAGGCAACGTGTGAGGCTAGTGAGCTGTGCCTCTGTCAAGCAGGGCCACAGTGGAGATCCCAGGGTTTGAATGTGCTAAGCCACAGCCATGTTGTTGGTGTGTGTTGGAAGAGGGTTGCTGAGGACCTCTAACAGTAAGTGGGCGTCAATAACAGACTGAGGGGAGCCCTATCTGCATTGTCTGGACAATTCCACTGTCAACACTGTGTTGTGATGATTATGTGGGAATAATGTGTCATGCCGGTACTGTTCACAGATGTCCTCCCTCTGTGGGCTACAGCTCTGCAATGTATTAGCTCACTCTGTCTGTTGGATGGCTCATATATGGCTGGTGTACACCTGACAGGTTTCTTGTTGTGGAGCAGTCATGGGTATATGTGGGATAGCATGATCAATGCAAACATTACACATGCTCATAGAATGCAGTTGTCAAAGATTATGCAGAGTGGCCAGTATAGTCCCCCAGCATGGGTCCTTTGAAGTCGTCCACCCCAGTATTCACAAGTATAGAGTCTGCTTGTGCTAAATACAGTTTGTTTGCAATGACAACCTTGCCTGGGGGTGGGGATGGGATATGGATGTCCAGGGAAAGGTGGGTATTGTCAGATATCAACAGTGGTGGTCTACCTCTGGTGTGGAACAGTGAGTACCCATGATGCAGATGGACAGGTGCAATATGTATTCCCCCATGTGGCTGTGGTGAGTGGTTCTGCCATAGCACATGGACCCACAAATTGTAGTGGCTGTAGGGTAAAGTGGTAGAGGCCTGAGTAGTTCCCACACACAATATGCCTGTACCTGATGTTAACAATTGGAATGGTGTATGTGAACACCTGCATATCCCGGGCACTGTTCCCAGGGAAGCAAAGTGAGTGTCCTGGATGTGGGAGTGGTGTTCTGGACTGGTTGTGTTGTGTGTTACAGGTCCTGTGGTCACGAAGCATGGTATAGAACATAACCTGCCAGTGCGATGTGCATATCTGACCCTGACGTAGGTGGCTGCAAATGGATATATATGCTATCCCCCACCTGACAGGTAGTACTAGATGTACATACCTCTGTAGAAATAAAGATGTCAGCACCCTATAAATACTGCAGGTGCAGACCAGATGCCCAGTAATTTGGTTAGTGCGCTCTGCTAATGCGTCTCCCTCAAGTGTCATAATATAGGTAGGTAGGAGTTCGAACCATGCAAATGCTCAGTGTTTGTGTGTGTGGGTGAGCGGAGTTGATGTGTGTGCAAGTCTGTGTGAGGGAGATGTCCATTTTGGCAACTGTGAAAGCACTCTACAGGATGCACATTCCCCTATCTAAGCGCGGATGATGTCAGCACCCTATAAGTACAGCAGGAGAACGGAACCCTCCCAGTAATTCGAATTGCGCGCTCTGCTAGTGCGTCTGTCATGAGTGTCATAACATAGTTAGGTAGCGTTTGAATCCTGCAACTGCCCAGTGTGTGTGGAGGGGGGTTAGTGTGTGTGCAAGTCTGTGTGAGGGAGATGTCCCTTTTGGCAACTGTGAAAGCACTCTACAAGATGCACATTCCCCTATCTAAGAACGGATGATGTCAGCACCCTATAAGTACAGCAGGAGAAGAGAGCCCTCCCAATAATTCAAATAGCGCGCTCCGCTGATGCATCTGTCACGAGTGTCATAACATAGTTAAGTAGGGGTTTGAATCCTGCAACTGCCCAGTGTGTGTGGAGGGGAGTTAGTGTGTGTGTGAGGGAAATGCCCCTTTTGGCAACTGTGAAAGCACTCTACAGGATGCACGTTCCCCTATCTAAGCACAGATGATGTCAGCACCCTATAAGTACAGCAGGAGAAGGGAAACCTCCCAATAATTCAAATAGCGCGCTCTGCTAATGCATCTGTCACGAGTGTCATAACATAATTAGGTAGGGGTTTGAATCCTGCAATTGCCCAGTGTGTGTGGAGGGGGGATAGTGTGTGTGCAAGTCTGTGTAAGGGAGATGTCCCTTTTGGCAACTGTGAAAGCACTCTACAGGATGCACATTCCCCTATCTAAGCATGGATGATGTCAGCACCCTATAAGTAAAGCAGGAGAAGGGAAACCTTCCAGTAATTTGAATAGCGCACTCTGCTAATGCGTCTCTCTCAAATGTCATAACATAGTTAGGTAGGAGTTTGAAACCTGCAAATGGCAAGTGTGTGTGTTTGGATGTGGGGAGTTTGTGTGTATGCAATTCTGTATGAAAGACATGTGCTTTTTTGCAATCAGGAGATCACACTACATGATGCACATTACCCTTTCCAAACACTGATGATGTCAGCACCCTATAAGTACAGCCGGAGAAAAAGGACCTCCTAGTAATCCGAATAGTGTGCTTCGCTAATGCGTCTCTCTCACGTGTCGTGACATAGTAAGGTCAGGGTATGAATCCTGCAAATGGCATGTGTGTGTGTCGGGGTAGTAGGGTGTGTGTAATTGCAAGTGTGACAGAACAGATCCTTTTGGCAAATACTACAATACATCAGATGCTGCATATTCCCCCAATAAACACAGGGGATGTCACCACACTATCAGCACAGCCAAACAGGGCTACTTGGCCAGTAATGCCAATAGTGCGCTCCGTTACTGGGTCTATTACCATTGTCAGAGTACAGATAGGTATGTTTTGGAAACCCACAACTGCCACGTGTGGTTGTGTCACACATTATGACCTTGTGTGGGTCTTTGTGCATAACAATGCATGCCATTGCCTAAACCAGCAATGGCAATGCACACATGATGTATGTGTGTGACACATACACATAAATACCTGTGACCTGCAGTAGTTACCATGTCTGACACGTGCCTCGAGTGGATAAATGGTATTCGCAATGCATAACAATATGACTGTGTCTTACTGTACAGGGGCCGCACGCGGTATATGTCTATACAGTGTGGGTTGTATATGGTAAAATACCTATAGCAGGGGATACACATCTGGTCTGGGCCATATAGTCTACATGTAGTCGATGAACAGGTGCTGCATGTTCCCACCTGTTGTGGGAGTGGTAACATGTTATTCCACTGCAATTCAGTGACCACATGCTGGGAACCTTTCAGCTAGTGTGTTGTAGCTACAGTAATGCTCACGCACAATGTTTGGCTGGATGCAGTCCAGCCATATAAAGACATTTCTTGAGACTGTCATATTGCCAGTGTTGTTATGGAGGATAGGTGGGTTTCCTGTGTATGGGAGGGTTGTGTGTGCCAGGCTATGAACCAGAAGGCAGTCCGACACACTGTTAGCTGCACATGAATAGGCCTTGATGCTTTGTGCTGTGCCAACAACCTGGAGGTGTGTGTATCTGTGGTGCCTTGGGATACCACCCCCCCCTGTCCATGTGTGTTACATGTGTAGGGGACGGCAGGCATGGTATGAGGTATAAACTGGTAGTGATGGGTTGCACCTGTGAGCCGTGAATCAGGACTCTGGTACTGCACAGACATTGCAGTTCACCGTGCTGAGGACAGCGTCCAGTGCATGCATCTTGTGGTGTACACTGCTGGTGTTGTGTAGCATCACTGTTAGTGTCCTATCCTGTGTGATACCCACAGAGGTGGCTATGTAATCCATGTCCTGCAGCAAAAGGCACTATGTGTGTATCAAGGGGCTTCGCCAATATACAATGTCCCATGGGTGTCACGTGCAAGCTGCCACTCACAAATCATTGTGGCTTCCCTAGCATGTAAGCACACGTTGACAGCCAGTGGATACCCTATGAATGAAATTGGAGATTGAGCAGAATGTAGACATAGAACACCCTTCCTACATATAGTGGTAGCATACCTGGTGAGGGTATGATGGCAACCAAGATCAGGCTCATACTGGCCCGTGCCACATGCTGAGAGATCCCTTCTATATTCCCAATCATGTAGTCCAGGGAGGTATGTCTCAGGTCATCCATAGTGGCATGGTCAATGACTGAGTCATATGTGTCCATGCCTCTGACTGACCTGTATGCATGTGTTTTGTGGTGGACCATAGTGCCCCACAGGCATATCACTGTGACCTTCACCATGTACAGCCTGTTGAGTGGGACCCCACTGCAGCGGCCAAGAGAGGTACCTGACATATCTGTAGCAGGTGTGTTGTGTAGCCCTACAGGCTGTGAGTGTGTGGCACACGGGATGTGTGTGCCATGTGTGGCATGTGCTCTGTTCCGGCGTAACATATGCCTGTGTGCCAGCTGCGGAGGTGTGTGATGCTCAGGCAGGATGCTATTCTGAGTCTCCAAGTATGCCCCAGTGTGTTCAGATTGCTGTCAGTGCGGCTCTATGTCAGACTGGTATTGTAGTCACTGTAGTATGTCATGCCACCTGACAGGGTATGGCATTACTGGGTTCAGAGTGCTCAGTCCCCAGTTTGGCTATGTGGTGGCATACCACACATGAGTTGTACGTTCCTGGCCAGGGGTGAGTGTTGACTGCATACATGTGGCAGCTGTGACATTGCCACATGACTCACATAAACCACAACTGGACCATAGAGGTGATTCACAGGTTACCTTTGCACATGCTACCATAGTAGTGTGATTGCCATGGTGATTACCAACACATAGGGCCAATGGGGAACAACATACTGAAGGTGTGTATGTGTGGGTGTACTGCTACTGATTTCATAGCACTGGCATATATGACTGCACACGTGGGTAAATGCCAGGTAAGACATGTGCAATGTGTCACAGGCAACGTACATGCGAACAGGACAGACAGTGACATTCTGTCATGTGTAAACTTGACATACGTATAGTATGCTATGCAGATGTCACTAGGAGTCCACAGAAGCACTGTAACTCTGCATTGCAGGTGGAAGCAGTGTTTCAGGGAACCCCAAGCGAACATGCATGCAAACAAAGCTACAGTAAGCAGGGCTGGAAGTAGTCCATTGTACAACAAAGAAGGGGTAACACTAACAGTAGGTAACAGTGCAAATATGTAGGCACTATCAACATGTACCCAGGAATGCACAGCTCAGATGTCCATGGTAGAACTGATATTATGTCAAAGTTAATTGTGATTTGGATTACATTGGTACTGCACACATATCAACATGCGCAAACATCCACATTGCATAGTCATTGTGGGCAACTTGCCACCATTACTGTACATGTCCATCATTGCGTATCACTACTTGCATTAGCTTCCCCCCTGTGCTACCCATGTATGTGGCTATCTGTTGACATCCTTACCACCGGTATGCAATAATGTGCAGCTGTTACACTTTGGTACGTACTATAGGTGTAGATAACAATCCAGGACAGTCATACGGTTACTGCATCAGGCATGCTGGGATATACACATAGTCATATCAGCACACTGTACTGTTACCAACATGATACTACTAATACACTTCTATGTAGTCACCCTGTGCATCAGCAATGTGTTTACCTGTTCCTGCACTGATGTTGGAGATTGCAGGAGGTGGCACAGTTTCATCATATGCACAGGGTGTGAATTAGGTATGCCTGAGTCTGCCACTGATACCACCAATTGACATGTGTGTGTATGTGTGTTGGTGAGGGACAGCAGTACAGGGTGGGGCACTGTTGGTGCAGTGTGTGCGTGTATGTGGTAGCCCTAGGTGTTAACATTTCGCATGTGTGTATGCACGCACACAGTTCCACCTCATGGCTGCCATATACAGGAGTTTGTGGACAGCCACAGACTGCTCCTGGCAGGTCATACAGATCAGTGTCTGTGAGCACAGACATGGTACCTGTGCCTGGCAGGGGTGCTACGGACCGTATCCGGTACTAAGCCAGACTGGGTACTGTCATCAGAAGCGGGAGTGTGTTGACTGGACACAGGTCCCTGTTGGGACTTTCCAGAGCCACGTGCACGTGGTCTCCTGGGGCGTTCCGATGACAGCACAGACCCAGCATTGCTGGGGCTGCTGCTGGCATTATGGGGGTGTCCGCGGGCCTGTTGTCGTCTGCGCCGACTGCCAGCTGCTGCTGTTGCTGGCATACAGCCACGTCGATGCCGCAACCGCCCACCATTGCCCTGGCTCATTGACATGTGGTTGTGGAACTGCTGTAATATGTCCCCACAACGTCTGTCTATGACATCGGTGAAATTACGCAAAGCATCCGCGATGTCACGCATACTGTCAGTCATGGCTGTGCGACATGCTCTCAGCTCCCTCAGACCCTGTCTGGTGTACCTTTCCATACGCGACTGTGCCTGCATGACAGCCCGAAACATAGCTGAGGTTGACAGACCTCTTTGGGCACATCTGCCAGAGGCAGTACGCCCACGGATGCTCCCACGAAAACCCATGGGCAACTGTCTGTGTGGTACCATCGCAGGACCCTGCCTATGGCTGCTGTGTGGGGAAGCATGTGCCACAGATACCACATTACCCTGGTCAATGCCCACTGTATCCTGTCCATCACCTAGGGACAATGACTGTGCGCAATGATGGGGTTAACAGCTGTGTACTGTCAATTGGCTGACCAATGACGGACCCTGACACACCTTCCTGTGTCATTATCAGTACCTGTGGCACCAGATTCAGGTTCCCTGCTGCAGGACACCAGAGCAGCACCAGAACCTGTGGGAGGAAGACAGGAAACACAGTTTACAGTATCCACACAATGTTACCAGTGATGCACTTATGCACACATGCACACATGCACACGTGGACACATGCACACATGCACACATGCACAAATGGACACAGGCACACATGCATACGTGCACACGTGCACACATGCACACATGCACACTTGCACGCATGCACACATGCACACGTGGACACAGGCACACATGCACACATGCACACATGGACACGTGCACACGTGGACATGTGTACACATGCACGCATGCACACATGCACACGTGGACACATGCACACATGCACACATGCACACATGCACACGTGGACACAGGCACACTTGCACACATGCACACGTGGACACAGGCACACATGCACACATGCACACATGCACACGTGGACACAGGCACACATGCACACATGCACACCCCGCAGTATACACACAGAGCACTACTGAGTTACACTAGTATTACTAGCACTATCAGAACTATTATAGGTATTGTTAAAACACACTCACCAGCATGGATGGCCTGCCTTGCTGTAACACCGGAGGGACCTGCAGAAATGAGGAGATTAATGTCAGTGGGCACAACTGTGCCATTGATACTGCATATGATACAGTGCAGTAGTACACCAGTTGCCTTTCACACGTCAGCTGCTGATATTGCCAATATCACACCTGCACAGTTACATACTATGTTGACAGCTACATACCACAGACACACCTTACACATGCATAAACTAACAGTGTACAGAACAGTCAATTGTACATATGGCATATTACCTGCACGCTCCATGTCGTGCTGCTGTGTGGATCCAGCCTCCATCATGATGCAGGTGTATTGCTGTTGCTGTTCTGGGGCTGGAGCCACAACACTTAGGAGTAGACCCTCCAGTCTGGTGAGGGGGGGATGTGTGGCCACCCCACCTCCTGTGGCAACCTGTTGCCTGTGGATATCCGACGCACGCTGATGGACATTTCGAATTAAATCACTGCAGTGATGTCGTACCTGCTCATATGTCCTATTATGCGTGCCAATGTCATTTACCCTACAGACAAGGTCTTGCCACAGTGCAGCCCTCTCCTGCTGATTCTGGCTGGTGCGGGAAAACAGTATGTCATAATCCCGCAACAGGCTCTGGTGTATCTCCTCATCTTCTGCTGCAGAGTAGGCAGGATTACGCTGACGTGCCATGTCCCTGGAAGAGAACACAAACAGGATATCAGCAGACTATGTCAGCAATATGTGGCACACATACTATACATGATACTCAACTGTAGTGATATACTGCTACTCCCATATGTAGCATGTGTGTGTCTCTTGGTGGATACACAAGTACATGGCCAGATATCAGTGCTCAGCCAACACCTGTGCAACAATACCTGCCACATTCCATACAACATAGTAGCATGCCCCATCGGTCAGCACACTGCGACGGGTCCAATGCACAACCTCACTCTGGGGGTTCATACCAAGGTACTGTATGTGGAACGCCATCCACTAGTGTGATCTGGACACAAGTTACTCGGCATGGATATACATATCCCACCACCACCACCACCAGCACAGTAGACTAATTTGATATGTATGTGATTAGACAGTTATTCACTTGTTAGGACTGAGATGGTATCCATGTAGCCCACTGGGCCAGTGGAAGCCACAACCCACATTGCTGACCCCTTTGCGAATGCTTCCCACGGACATCCCAAAGATTGCATGGAACATGCACACACATTTCTAACCCAGACCCTATGTACAAAGGTTAGGCATCCTGTCCGGTGGACCCCAGCCAAAGGCAGATTGTATAACGATAGAAGGAGGCTACTGCAGGACAGAGCAGATTCACATTAAGGGAAGGCATCTGTGGTCAGCACTGGTAATAAGCTACGGTCTCTTATAACAACATCCACGGCCTACTCTGGGAGGGAAATGGCGACGAACACTATAGATAACCACAAGGCCTTCTTCAGTTATGTTACACATATGGACCAAACGCCTCAGATATGCTCTGAGTTAATACACACCTACTTAACATTCACCGAACACACAGATATTGGCAACATTCTTGCAGACAGGTTCGGTGCATGTATCCCCCTTCCTTCTCCCCCACACTTAGAAATACTTATCACAGCTGAATGTAACCTCCCTATCATCTCACATGTCCAAGTGAGGGCCGCCCTCAGCAAAGCAGAACACACAGCATCAATGTGACCTGATGGTATCCCTGGATGTGTGCTACGTGAACTCCAAGAGGACATACAACCGCATATAAGACTGATATTTAACCTTGGCCGTACTACAGGATATGTACCTGAACACTGGCATACAGCAACAGTGGTCCCACTCCACTAAGGAGGCACCTCTACTGACCCTGGGAACTACCGCACCATAAGCTTAACCAGCCTGGTCTGCAAAGCTATGGAATGATTCAGTATGGGACGCATATACAGCGATATTGGGTACCTGCAGACACTTGCTCCCGGCCAGTTTGCCTTTGTGATGGGCTGATCCTGCCTTTTGAACCTGGTTGACCCTTCAAAACCGTCACTACAGCCATTGATGAGGGCAACGCAATCCATACAGCCTACCTGGACTTGCCTAAGGCCTTCAACACAGTACTCCACTTAGGCATCATAGACAAGCTCATTAGCTTACATGTTACTACATATGTCACATGATGGGTTGCACACTGGTTGACATACAGAATCCATAATATCGATATTGTAGGAGCCATGTCAGACTCAATGCCAGTCACATGTGGTATCCCACAGACCTCTGTCCTAGGACCCCTCTTGTTTGGTATTTATTTCTCAGATGTAAAAGCAAACATGTGCGGATTGTGGATGACAAAGTTCCCAGATGACTGCTAACTAAGCGGCATAGTCGTTACACCAGCTGACACACACATCCTACAGACTGGCCTCACTGCAACCGAAAACTGCTGCCAGGATCATGGCCTAACACTGAATGACATGTAATGTATAGTCATCCCCTTTTGGTGGAACTATGTGCACACAACATATCACATGGACATACCTATAGATACAGACCTATGACACATATGGAGGGTTCACAGTATGCAGACTATTAACCTGTTAATTTACATTACCTGTGCTTGTCACAGCTGGTTGCGTTACCGCTACTACTGCTTCCTGCTGCTGCTGGCATGGCTTGGTACTGTCACTGCTGACAGCTTCAACTCAGTTTGTGTACCGTGTGTTGTTGTTTGTGTTGTTATTTTTTTTCTCTCTCTCTCTCTCTCTCTGTCTCTCTCACTCTCTCTCTTTCTGTCTGCCTCCAGACAGTGCAATAAACATATTGCATGTGTGGAGTGTGAGTACAGGATGCTTTTGTAGGTATCTGCATAAGTCCATGTGATGGCCTCTGCACCAACTGTAAGCCAGCATTTGCTAATTGCATGCAGCCAGTTGTGTACTGATTGCAGTTTTCACTGTGATTTCAGGATAGTGCTATAAATGGGTATGTGAGATAGGCGTTGCCCTTTCAGATTGTAAGGGCGGGGACCATGCTGGTATGCTGTGGACACTGTTCTGTGAGTGTAAAGGTTAGTATCTCTCTCATGATTCAGGCTGTGTTGTAGATTCACATTTCTCCATTCCTCTCTCCTGTTTCCTGTAGTAAGTGTGTATGCACACTGACACCTACAACTATATATATATATATATATATATATATATATATATGTAAATATACATACATTTATATATGTACATTAACTGACATTATTACCTACTAGCTACCAACTCGCATGGCTGTTTCTGTTCACACACATTATGGAAATCCACTAGTTCTGACAGTAAGTATGAATGACATGCATTGTGTACTACACATCCTATATTCCCTTTACATTCATTCCTACTATTACATGATATATTTATTTTAGCACAATGTGCTTGTATAAGAGTCATGGCTTAGTGGTAGGTCATGCCGACTACTGTTTCGAAGGTCCTGGGTTCAGGACTGACAGTGGGATTTTATTTTGCTTTTGAACTGACTACAGGACCTGTCAATCAGAGTGACTAAGGCACTTTTAAGCAGTTGTAACCGGGTTAGCACTGGTTTGCGCGGAGCTCCCGCATGCGCACTGGCGTTCAGCTCTGCGCACACCCACTTACAACCGCTTAACAGTGCTTACTCTGGTGCACACCCGCGCTATTTTCTTTGAAAGAAATGAAAATGGGGAGACAGGAAAGTGGTGAAAAAGGGGTCACAAAGAGGGTAAGACAGTAGGGAAACAAGCTTGGGTTTTGCAGGAGGGATGTAGATAAGGCATATAGCTGCCCATTTCTTCATCAGCAACAGCTGTGCATATGTATGTAATTTGGTGTGACATTTGAAATCTTCCACCCCTGAGAGAGGTGTCAGGACAACAATAATACTTGTTGTACAACCAATTGTAATTGATAGTTTCCATGTCCAGCAGACATGTGTGCAGAATGGGCAGCTATGTATGGGGCGTAATTTTTTGTGGGTACAGAGTGCCCTTTTTTTTTTTTTTCAGGTGAGAGTGGTATGTCAAGTGAAGGAAGTCGGTATAGCTGGGGAGGTAGGTTGGGTAGGTCAACAGACAAGACAAACAAGATGCATACAGGGGCAGTGTATGACACATGTGGGGGGGTTAAACAATTGACGGGGATGGATGTTTGGATATCCAGAGCCCATGAGCCCACAGATGGCAACAGTGGAACTGATATCCCCACCCATGGGCAGTTGCCACTGTTCCTTCACTGCCCAGGACGGGGCTGTGCTGGGGGCTGTGTAGGCCGGGCAACAGGCATGCCCGTAAGTTGTGCCAGCTGTGCCTCAAGCTGGCGTAGGGGCCCAAGAACAGAGTCCCGGATCTCCCTATGCACCACAGTCCGGACGCTACGGAGGGTGAGTGGTGGTTCTCCTGCGGCCACACTTGCAGAGGGGGGATGGGCCCCATCCCCTGCAGCGCTTCCACCTGCAGGGGGCACAGGGCCACCAGAGGAGGGTCCAGACTGGGCATTAGTGCCAGGTGCACTCGTCAGCTGAGGTGGGAGAGGTGGGTCCGCTGGAACCCGCCTTCCCTGTCGTCCTATGTTTTGCATTATGTCATGACAGTTTGGGTTAGTAACATACAATACCATTTGCAATTAGTTGTAACAGCATGCATTAGTATTCCCATTAACCAAACACGCAGATATTCACACCATTGAACAGCGAGCATAACACATGCATAATTTGAACAGTAATACACAGTCCAACAACATGCAGGGTTGATTGATGGCAACAGGCTATCAGGTTTGGATGTATGAACAGGGCAGATGCATCAACGTACATGTAAATATTTATGACCCAACAGGACAAATGTCCAGGGGTGTTAATTGTGATTGCACATACCATTTTCACGTGGAATGGGTTATATGTGGTTATAGGGTAGGGTGAAGACAATAATATTAACACCTTTGAATACCAATACATATTCTGTACATTTCTAATAGCTGCAGATATATACACACTACTGTTCTAACTACAGTCTCCTATATGATAACTACTTCAATTTGGTGATAGGACTGTTACTGCTACATCAATATACATTTTATTGTTCTTCATACACGTTCATATCTGGCTTTGTTCAGCTTCATCATCCTGCTACATTTGCTTTATATAGCTATAGACAACTGTGGATGTTTGGTATTTCAGACAATCATACTATCTGCATATTGCAGACTGAGAGCAACATATCCAGATTTTGGGATACACATTCCAGCTGCAGCAACACTATGAACACATTTTGCTGTTTGGTTCTGCTTCTCACATTCATTTCATTCTGTACTGACTGCAGTATACTTTATTCAGGGGTTATTACTATTTTATTGGTGGATTCATAACTCTTTCTCACACTCTCTCACTTGTTTTCATTTTACTATTCAGGATGGTACTTACTTCTAGGCTTTATTTACATGTTTTACCTGTAGTTATTACAATCATTTCCAGCAGTCTCACTTATGTCATGTTTCAGTATTTCAACAGGGGTATATATCACACATGTGATTTGCTCATCTTCTGCAGCTGTACTTTTCAGCCTGCTGCAGGTTGTGTACTATTATATTACAGGTGGGGCATCTTTATTTCAGACTTTATTTCAGACATTTTCATTTTTCTGTTTGGATTACAGACTGCAACACATTTTTGTAATCAAGCAATACTTTCAAACACTCTTACACTGTTACTTGCACATTTTATTACTTAGTGACTACACTGCACTCTTTTGCTGACTGTCATACTTTTATATTTCTTTACAGTTACTGGGAGAGGATTACTGACCTGCCTGGTGGCGCAACCGCACCAGCCTATCGCCATAGGCTCTGCGGTTCACAGAACAGACACCTGCAGCTGTAATATAAATGAAGTAATATTGGAATACACATCTCCATAATATCAGCTAGTTTAATTTCTTACATACATAATTAAATGTAACTTACTCAGTAGTGGGGCGTTGGGCATTTGCCGGGCCTCCTGGATCCAAAGGTTCAATTGGTCCTGCTTGCATATCTTCAGGTCCGCATGGTGGTGACGGACCTGCTCACCAGTCCTTGGAATCCCTGTGGCACTGGTGAGATCATGAGCCAACCGGTCCCACGCCTCAGCCCTATATGCTCCCCACGGGACCTGGCCCTGCATGAGTTGGGCCTCATGATTGTGGACTAAGAGCCAGACCATGTATCTGGACTCATCAATGCCCCATCTCTGTCCTCGAAAGCAACTACCCTCACCTACTCCTGACATTCTGGCTGCAAGTTAGTTCTACAATCGTTTATGCTGTGTATTCCCGCCTATGGGGCTTATATATGCCGTTTTCCCCACACATATCTGTGATTGGCCATTTTGGAATTGTATCAACTTCACAAAACCTGCTTTGTCATGCTCCACTTTGTATTCATTCCTATATATTTGCTATTACTGCATTTCTGGGTACTGCTGTCATGGCTTAGTAGTTAAGTACCTTGACTATGGTGCATAGTATCCTGGGTTCGAACCTGGCCACTGCTTTTTATTTTTTATGACTGTCTAGACAGGCTAGGGGGTGTGTCTGTGTAAAGGCAGTTTTGATACAGCTTGCTCAACGTTACCCATCGGTTAGCTTGTTGGCACGGTGCGCAGCTCCGCGCAAACAGGGTACGCTGGTTTACGCTTCATTTGGCTGTTTGCACGCATATTACGCTCAGCTCAGCTAGGGGCACACAGTTTCAGCGTGTTAAACCACTGCTCACCTACGGGCACTCATTTTACACCTGTTAAACCACTGCTCACCTACGGGCAGATGCACTCACCTTGTTAAACTGTAGCTCAGCTATAGGCACATCTGGCATTTTTTATTGTTTTGTTATCTCACATTTCTTCAAAATAAATGGACTATTTCATTACATTTTACATAAAATATAATTTTATATGTGTACATATTTGTCAGGGACTTGTTTCGTGCTTATTTTACTAAAAATAAAAATTGATGTTGTGGGGGCTCGAGCCATGACTGCCTGTTCTTCAGCCAACATCTCTACCGCTACGCTATTGCTTCTTGGCTTACTTTGCATATTTAGTTCTTATATGCTTTTCCATTGACTGCTAACTGTGGCTAAGCTACGGGCACGCCCGTGCAAACGAGCGCACTCACGGGCAAACATCTTTACGATTTAAAAAATATATATAACATGTTCATTTATATATTTTATGTTCATAGTCTGTGGGGGCATGTGTTGTGTTGTGTTTATTCACATTTCCATGGCCTCTATCGTGGGTGTTTACTTTGGGCACTTTTACTCTTCTGGGGGCATGTCTGCTTGCAGGGCTCGGCCTACGGACACGCCCCCTACTGTCTTCCACGGACCGTGTTAGCCTTAGGTGTGATTCAGCATGCCCTCATGCATATGCATGACATGCTGACGTCACACCGTTTAACTGCAGCCTCCGTGTAAGCCATGTATCTCTTACACGGAGGCTTCGTGAATCCTGCCCATAGATATAGATATTGAGCCATCTCATATCACTCATACAATAAAAAGGGGGTAATGTACAATGTATATTCCAATAGACTTAAAATACATTTCTTGTGAGTTGAGCACTTGTTGTTTATAGAGTTAAAGCAAAATCTGTACACACACACACACACACACACACACACACACACACACACACACACGCATGCACGCACGTATGCACGCACACATGCACACACGCATGCACACACACACACACACACACACACACACACACACACACACACACACTCACACACAAAGACACTAGGTAAAGTCTGCCTCATTCTATTGTTTTTTTAACATTTTTTAAAACAGATATGTTATTTGTAAATCAGAAGCCAAGGACTATTTATTTTTATTATTTGGTAGTTAGCCATGGCCCATAATAAAACAATCAAGTCAACATTCTGAATACTCACATTTTAAACAGCACCTTAATCCCCCCAAAAAATAAATAAATAAAAAGATTGAGCCCCCTCCAGAGAGTGTTTTGTCAGTCAAAACTGATAAGGAATGGATATATCCAGAAAGTGTCAGTCAAAACTTCAGCAATGAGAAGTATGCCTGTTCATATGCATATAGCAAAACTACACAGATGTTTAAAACAATTCTTTTTGAGAGCTGCATAATGTAATCACAGAGTGCTTTGGAATCGGGCTGATGCTACAGACAGTGCTACTACGTTATGAGCATTAGCTGATAGGTAAATACTACACAATTTTATTTATTTATTTTATTTATTTGAAGTTTGGTTGCCAGGATGGTCCATTGGGCCGAATGAGCCCGTTTTCAATGGAGTCCTGGGGAGAAAAGCTCCATGAATACAATATATAAAACATAGTGAAAGTACAATGTATAAAAACATAGTAAAAATGCAAGAAGAGTACATTTAAGTTGAAGTAAATCTTAACACAATTAGAAGGTAAAGTGTAACAGTATGTAACAATTTACATGAGAAAAAGTTTTTTTTTTAATTTTTTTTTTTTTTAGTCACTCAAGATAGATATAAAGTAAAAGACAATTAGTCTACAAGATGATCTGTAAGCTAGCCAATGCAATTCCAATTGTTTATTGAAAAAGGATGGCTGGCAGGATGAGGAGTAAATTTATCAAGGTTATTTTTTAGCAGAGTTAGGGAGCTGCATTGTTTGATATGTAGGCAAAGCTTATTGCATAGGTAGGAGAATGAAAGAGACAATGATCAGACTGATAGGTTCTTCTCTATTATGATGTACATTTTAGTGCACAGAATATTTCTGCTACTCCCAGTTATTTTGAACATGTAAGAAATCAACCATGACAGCATCATTTGCTGCCTTTTACGGCAGGCAGACATTGCTACTTAAACTTCTGTAAGGGACAAAATAGGGTTTTAGTCATTCTTTGGAATGTAGGGCAGTCATATCACAGATTTTGTTTATAAAGAAATCTTGACTTTTTTTCTATTGGGTAATAAGTCAGGATAGCTACATGCCAAAAGAGGCATTATATTCAAGTATGGACACAATGACAAAGTCATATAAAGAGAAAATTAGTTATTTTGATATAGTGGCTATACCTTTACTAATTAGCTTAAATAGGTAAATAGATTTCCTAATGACAGGTGATATAGTGGTCAAAGAATGCTCATTAGTTTTGACTATGGCCTATAGTGACAATATCTGTATGAGAGTGGTATAATTTATGTGGTAGGTGCAGTTATCTTGTTTCCCCAAAGAGTACAACACTGTATTTCATTGTATTTGGCTTTAGTTTAGGTGTTCTCTCTATCAGTTAGCAAGGTACAAACCTTTTTGAGGGATATGGTGTCTTTAGGTGAGTTGATTTATATCTCCAAGTTTGCAGTCATCAGTAATATTAGTTAGTCTGGAGACCATGACATATGCTTTGAAACCAGCAAAGAAGCTGTTGAAGATAAGCATTCCCAGAAGGCATCCCACAGATGCCATTAGTGATATTTTTTTTTGATAAACGTGGGCCACCAACCCTGACTTATTGCTTCTGTCTGTATTCTAATCCAGTATTTTATGTAGGGATTTTTGTTCAATTGAGACAGTTTCTGTGATGCAAGACTGAAAAATACTGTCCAAGGCTTTGGCCACATCCTTGTAGACAATATGTACAGTCTTGTCTAAGTCTGTTGTGTTTGTAACCTCAAAGAAAGCCATGGGTTAAAGCAGGGATGGCTGACCTTTCACAAAGTCAAGTTAGTTTGGATCAAGGGCTTGTAAGCTACTGATATCATTGTTCATATGTTCCAAGAATGCACATTTCATCATTTTACAGTTGATACAAGAAATGCTAATTGGTCTGAATTTACATAGTTCATGTGCATCACAACAACAGTTTTCCATATCTTATATATACTCCTTACGGGGAGACCAAGACTGAATAGTTTTGTGGGGGAGGGGGGGCAGGGGGGCAGTGAGGTACCGTTTCATACGAAGAAGGTAGTAAGCCAGTATGTTGTTCAGACCCATAGAACTAGTGTTGTAGTTTTGCAGGGGAAATCAAAGACATGTTAGGAAGTAATCATACTGGAGGCAGAAAATTGTGGGAAGGGGTGGAGAAGTTTCAGAAATTATTATCAATACAACAGACATGCAAAAAATCTCTGTGTGTAAACAACATCCAGTGATTAGTAAATATAATAACTGACCCTATAAAGTGTATGCAATTTATACCTAGAGATTTTTGTATCTCTACTGAAAATAAAGTATTTTGTTATTATACCTGGCTGTACTGGCATCCATTACCAAACTAATGTGGTGTCATGCTTTTAGTTTTTGGTTTAAGAACCAAATTAAGTAGATTTGCACCTCTAGTAGGAGACAGCACAATCCATGTGAGAAAGCTTGCAGTGACAAAGTCCAGGAATTTCCATTTTTATCATTTGGTAATAAAACTCATCCATAACAATTGTGTTATATTCAATATTTTTGAGCTGCAGTTTGTTAAGGTAGGTATCATTGGCTGTGGAGATCAGTGAGGATCATCTGTTGTTGTGGAAGGTGGACTTGCTTATAGATAGAACATGCAGTAGTTCAAGGCTGTTATAGTTTTTTAATTCTTTGTGAGGTGATGAGGAGAAGAATAAATATAGATACTCCCCCTGTAAGGTATTGCTATTCTCAGCTATCCTGTTTGAGAGAGATGCACATATTTAATTACTTTGGAGGCTCCACTCTCACAAAAAATAGACTGTGAACAGTACATACTTCCACCACAAGCTAAACAAAATCGCAACAAAATGTCATGCTAAGGCTTTAAATATATCTTTATCAAAGTCTGCTAGATCCATGAAGACTAGGCCTCAGCATATATTCAACATTTCTTCTTCATGCACACCTACAAAAAGAGTAAGTGAGGATCAATTCACTTCAGATCTGTTAATTCAAACCATTACACTAATTAAGTTAAGTGAGAGGTGACTAATTAGGCAAAAACGTTTTTTTCCTCACTAGGTTGGACAAAGATAAAGTAAAGGTGAGTTGTCTTTTATGATCCAGGAGCTCTGACATTACAAAGGCTCTAAAGATCCTCTCACCTCGCACATATGACTATGACACTGATGTGGTCCATGAGGGAGAAAAAGAAATGGGGCATAAAACCCTGAGGAACATGTAGCAAGACATATCAGACCTCACCTCACATGTGACAAATTCAGAAAAGACATTGGTCCTGAACGGACTCCTTCCTTCTCCTAGAATAATAACTTGGTAAAAGCGAAGATAATTGGCATTAACCATTGATTAAATAGGTGGTGTAATCCCAGGAGGATGTAGTATGTGTCAGCATGGGATAAGATGTTTGATAGTCCAACTTACTTCTTAAACAATGGCCTACATCTCTCATTCCAAGTTTCTGCATACTTGCTAAAGCCTTTGTTGTACCTATAGTGTTTTTTAGGCAAAGTCACTTTAAAATAGTACTGGCCAATGCCTACATGTTAACAACAAATTGCAAGAACCTAAGGCTCTCATACATTTGGGATAAATCTATATTTGTGAAAACAGTTAAACATGGTTAAAATGTAAAGAAAGCACTACTTCCATACCTGCATTTTGTGCTTATTATGCTGTCAGGTCTGATGCCAACTGTAGTGGCATATCTATATTTGTTAAGGACACATATCATATCCAGACAAATTTCCAGAAACCCACAAACAGAACTTATATAACTCCAAGCCACCCTAAACAGGTGAAACTATCAACTTATAGCCTGTAACTGGACACCCTCCATGTCATTACAGATTCTTAAATGTACACAGTGAGCTCCCTACAAATAGGAGCTACATTACATTTGGAGACTTCAAATACACCTTGCAATACTGGAGCACCTATAATTCCAATGTATGAAGGGTATGCCCAGAAGTTTTAAGATTCAATAAGCAAAAACTCCCTAGAAGGACAGTTAACCAGCCTACTGAAAGACATAATATTCTCAATCTAGTCCTTACAGATATAGCCACGTTATGCAATATTGTCATGGTGTTTTTTTTACCCCTTTAATGCAGACCACAAACTAATGACTTTCACGTTCAAAATCTCCAAAGTTCTGCAGCTAATATCTCGAAATTCAGGATTTAATTGCACTAACCTCATTAAATTGCATGATGTGGTTTCAAAATTCATTCATGGGAGTATCATATCTGACTATGACAGAGCAGGTGCAGTGCAGTGGTAGCATTGTCACTTCACAGCAAGAGGTTCTCTGGTTTGATTCTCAGCTGGAGTGCTTTCTGTGCGGAGTCTGCATGTCCTCCCTGCATTGTTATGGGTTTCCTCTGGGTGCTCCAGTTTCCTCCTACATCACAAAGACATGCATCTGAAGTGTTTCCCCCTGGGCCTCCGCTAAAAATTGCCTTTGTTCCAAGTTAGACTTTCCCGGTAAATAAATGTTAAATAAATAAAAAATAATTAAAGGTAACTTCATGAAGGAGTTCTACACCAGTTTAGATGTACAGAGCTAGCAAACCCACCCAGAGCAAAATATAATGGGAAATTCAAAAACTAGCCTCCTTGGTGATTTTCTAAAAGGAATAAACATTGCAATATGAAAAAATACAATTTCTTAAATTATACAGCAAATACAAATTCGCCCATATCAAGGGTAGTATCAGACATAGCACTAAAAACTTGAGAAATACTGTTAGGTCTATTAAAGCAACCCATACATATAGGTTAGCATCTGAAGATAAGAAAAATAGCAAATCTTTCTTCAGCTATTTTAAGGAGCTCATTAATAACATCTAGCTTTGCTCTGGACTTATTCAAAATGGCGCCAGCCATATGACCCGGATAGATGTTGTCAATATACTAGTAAACAGATTTGGTGCTAATTTTACCAGCCTCCCACAAGACCTCATTCCAAAGTGAACATATCCCTAAATCTCTTAACCTTCTATTATCACAAAGGAACATGCATTGAATGTGCTGTCTAAGAACAAAACTACTTCCATGGGGCCTGACAATGTACTTGACTATTTAGTAAACAGCACTAAGCATGCTCAGGCAGAGTTAGTCCTCAAACTATTCAACCTAAGTTTAGCTACAGGTTTTGCCCCTGATGTTTGATGCACTACAGAGGTGATGCCACTTCACAAGGAAAGACTTACCACCAATCCTGGGCATTATATATCCATCAGGCTTATGATTCTCATCTACAAAGCAACGGGCCATATTATAACTGACCTTATAAACTACTATATCGATAATATAATCAGATTTGACACTCAGCAGTATGGCTTTGTCAAGGGAAGAGCTTGTGTAATGAATTTTGTTAACTTTTTTGGAGGGTTACACAGGCTGTCCACATGGAGTATCTTGACCTGGCCAAGCCATTTAACAACATATCCCATGTTGGCATTGTAAGCAAGCTTAACACTTTATGAGTAGATCCATATATGCTAAGATGCATAGCAAACTAGCTAAAAGACAGAACCCACATAGCACTGCAAGTGACAAGTACCTCATCAGAAAGTGTGAAGGTAAGCAGGGGTGCCCCAGGTTTCAGTGATGGGACTCCTCCTTTTCAGTATTTATTTTTCTCATCTCCAGATTAAAAACCAAAATATCTGGCTAGTTAAGTCTGCAGATGACTGCAAACTGGAAGTTATTGTCAAGCCCCCATCTGTTTCCCTAACTCTTCAGTAAAAACTTTTACAAGTAAATGACTGGTAAACTGAAATTAGGCTCAAATTAACTGCAAAATGGAAAATATTATTACATTTACTATACAACACTTCTCACATTGTACAGCATAGACATTATCTCCATTCAAAATGAAAACATAGTTATAGACCTGGATAGCAGGTTGTTAATTCCCTGTCTTTTGAATGTGGCAATAGAATTAAGAAAATCCTTTGACTTAGCACAGCTAATTGTCAAAGGACCATCATCCAGTTCTCGAGAAGTTATTATTCCCTTATATTCAGCATTGAATAGGCTACTTATTGAGTGCCTCAGTAGATATGTAACAACCAGAAAAACTCCGGAGGTTCCTAGCTAAAACTGTGAGCTACCAAGAGAGACTGGAAGCTTTATTCAATATCTTACTGATGTTTGAGGGGAGATCTATGCCTTACCTTCTGTACCTTTTGAGAACCAGTTATCCTGAATCTCTTCCTATACATCATGTCAAATACTTCCACAATACCAGAACCATGGACCTAAATCTTCACCAGCAGATAAATAAAACATGATGGCGAGATAGCTTAATCATGCAGTACCTCCCCCACCTTTGGAACAGATTGCCCCTGCACAGTGAGAAGTGTGATACACTACCATCCTTCATATGACACCTAGATGATTGGATGGGCACCCACAAGTCTGCCTTGGTCTTGACTAGTCTAGCTTTCCTAGACAAAGGGGCTATGTGTCCATGGGGTGAGTCCTGGCAAGGTGTAAATATAAATTGTTAGCCTCACTCACCTTGAAATTCCTATGAAATCCTAAATCAGTGGTGGGTCTAAGTGAGTGGCAGACATTAAATTCAGATAGAAAGGGAGTGTTTCACTGGACTGGAACCATGTTTCACTAACTACATACCTGTGGATATTTTCAAGGATCATAATGGCTTCTAAAGCAACAAAGTTTCATGGTTTCATAGGCTCATGGGTTAATAGGTAGTTAATATGCCATTGAACTGTGAGAATTTTAAAAAGCCCAGTTTTTTACTCCAATGCCAGTTTTGACCCCTTATATTTTGCATACTGATAATTCACAGATGGGGGTGGACAAAGACATGTTGGAAGATTTAAATGTTTTCTCTATCCATGATGGAAAGGGTTACTAAACTGGGAGTGAATCTGTGGTTATCCATCCATTCATCCAACTTACATTTGAATAGAGAAGTACTTTGCTTTATATTGAGTAGATACTAATTCCACAGAAGTGGTATTCACTGTGGTACAGACCTATCCCTCCAATATGTTCTGTTTAATTTGCAAAGGAGATTGGAATTCCTTTAGCAGGTATTTATGATAGCATTTCACTTGCAAATATAAAATAGATCTGACAGAACAAAACCTGTTCAAGCTCTGTACTCAAGGCAGAAGTCACTTTTGAGTGGCTTTTATGATCGTAATAAGAGGAAAAGAGTTTAAGATGGTCTGTGTAGTTTTTGAAATTTACAGCTTTGATTTTTTATTTATTTATTTTTTAAGTAAGAAAGTACTGTGGTTGTTCAAGCTGCAGTAAGTGTTTGGACAGATACATACCGAAAGGAGCATCATACTCAATGATCAGCCAAATGAGTGTTATGTAAAGTGAAACAACTTCTTCCCTGTATATGAATACAATTCCTTTACATATATTTGTAATGAAAAAGGACTTCCTTACAACAGTGAATATGTGGTGATCAAAGGACAGTTCACTGCTTATAAAGGTTTCCAGATCCTAACTAGGGGATCAATTATCAGGGGTCTGTTGTCAATGTGATAGTTACAAGGGATGCTGCTTACTCTAACTTCCTGGGTTATCTTTATGAGCTATTTGCTATTCAGTAAGTTACACAGTAATTGAGAGAGTCTGTCTGTGATACCTGACTGTGGAATGCTGTTGAACACATTTGCAAGGTCTAGATTTGTAGTGTGCACTAGTTTTGCCCTCATCCATAGACTCAGTAATTTTTCAAAGAAGTCAACCAGGTTAATTAGTTTTGTTCAAGATTCCAGCACTAATCAATACCATATTAATATCAGTTTGACAAAAAATTGTTACAATAATAGGCAGAGGCGACTGACTTTGCCTAAAAAGATCCAGTATGGGATAAAGACTACCTTGGCCAATATGCAGAAGTCCCAAGGAGAAAGTTGCAGGTGTAGGCCATCCCTAGGGAAACAGATAGGACTGTCTACCAAATCCCCATATGAGGACACACATCAGTCAGTATGTTTGACTACTCTGTCACCTATGAGAAGGCCAATTATATTATTATTTGTATCAGTATATTCTGGCTGCTTTAGGGACTTCTGCTTGCTGTTTTGGTTACACATGTTTTTTGTGGAAAAAAAAGTGACTTTGGTTGGTGAGGTGTGATTGTTATTGTACTGTTGAGCATGATAGTTCATCTTCTAAAGTACCTAGGATCTTAGCTCTCAACTGCCTAGGTTTTCACAGAATGGCCAGATTTTTGCCTCGTATTTTTGGTCTCTTCCTCATAAAATTTGTGGTTTTCTGGAAATAAACTGCAGATTGAAGTCACTAAGTAATTACACATATTTGAGTTTGAATCTTCATAGCCTTCAGAAAATGAATGCTACCACAAATACTATTATTCTAGCAACTTTCTAAATGTATAGGAGCAGTATTTAAAATCTGTCAATATTTTTGTGAATTTGTACCCCCATTATTTTAGGGTTTGTCCAGATGTGCTATCCAGTAAAGACAAATGGATGAGTAGTGTTAATGTTCAGAGCACAATATAGCAGGAAAGACAAAAGAAAATGTCAGTGCAACGTGATGGGAAATAACAGAATTTCAGGCACATGTGTTTCAAAGCTATGCAAGCACTACGATGTGGCATACACAAATTAGGTTGCCTGCAACATACTACAACAGTTCAACAATGCACATCAGTATAGCTGAAGGCAAAATGCTCAGTAGCTACTAAATAGCATTAAGTTGGCTTGGTCATGTATGCAACACAGCCGGTACTAGCCTTGCACAACTTAGAAAAGTGCTTTATAATGCTGTACAAAATAAATTAGCAGAAGACAACCAGACAGCCAATTAGGACAAGCAGTGCTAGCAGGCCAATAAATTTCTGATGTTAGAGATAACTTCGCTAGTTGTCTCGAGACCAGAATTTTTGTTATGTTGGAGCCCTGACATATGTGCATGCATAAAAACATGCAAATTCTGTATAAGCAGTGAACAGAGATCAGGGTTGAAGCCCAGATCCTTCCCAGATCCTAGAGCTGTAGGACAGAGATCTTAGCAAATTAACTACTCTGCTGTCTACTATGGATCTATATGTCTATCTTTAATCTCTATAGAGGTCAAAGGTGGATGCCCAATGGCCTTATTACTCATCAGACGTGGATCAATCTCTTCACTAAATAAAAACGTTCCTGTATTTTATTTAGCTGTTATTTCCCAAACTTTGATAAAAAACTGAGCAGGTATTTCTGCAGTATGTTTGACTTTGCTTGTCATTGTCAGCCTGTTGACTTCCCCTTTCTATGTCTGTAACGTTCTAAGTGTTGGTATTTGCTATGTTATATACATAATTGCATTCTCACTTTATGTCCTATTCTTAGCAGTCTTTTTTATTGTGTTTTAAGAATTGCAAAGGCTATTTAGATAAGCAAGATTAGCAATGATTGCATATTTGAAGATGCAGCCATTGAAATATTACTTAAAAACATTATGCTTTCTACAGTGTCCTCACTGGTCCTAAGCATGAAGTCAGCTCTAACCTCTTATCATTATCTGTGTGTTATTTGCATGGTCATCTCTTGCCTGCAAAGGTTTTTTTGTATCTCATATTATTTCTGCCACCAAGAAACATGCCTATTGTCTGTTGCAAACTGTACATACTGCAGCTACTCTTTCCGTTATGGCTGTGAATCAAAGGGCTCTGTGATGACCTCTTCATTTTCCATGATAAAAATATTAATAAATTAAAATTGTTCGGTTTTCTAAGACTCATTTTGTACAGAATATTGCTTGTTACACTTCATATAATGTGGTTTATTCATTTTGTAAGACTTTTCTACAATGTTAAATGTAGTATTTCAAACTGTAACTTCAGTGGTGCACACAATAAAATAATGGGGTCACTTAAATAAAGAAAGTGATGTTTTCTTCACCAAAAACTAATCAAGCTCTTTTCTATGAATACAGCTCTATAGTTTGTTATCTAAAACTGTACTGTTTTACCTGCACGTGATGGCAATCATAAGCATGGTTTTGCAATAATAATTTGCTCTTCCAACAAAATAAGTAAATACCTCAGAGGAAAAAAGGTTTACTGTAACAGAAAATAATTTGTGGTGAAGAGAAATGAACTTATTAATTTAAGCTCAGCTTTTCATGTTAAAAATGCTATTGCGAACTGATCAAAGGATCTATTCCCACCTATTGGTTCTTTATTTAGAACAGCATAAATGCCCACATGAGGATAGTTATCATGTTGTACATAAGTGAAAGGAAAAAGTCTGCCTTGTGAGAAAACAACTATAGCTAATGAACTGCAAAACTTTTGTAGCTAGTGAATTTCCAAAAGGGATCATTTGTTAGATTTATATAATAGGTCACTTTTGGACAGCTACTCATGAGAGCTTTAAAGGGTTCTCCAATGAATTAATTAGCTCTTAGAATGGACAACATAAAGTTGCTTTGGTCTTATGAGACCATTACTGCATATCAGGTGGCTGTTTCTCTGCTTTCTGTAGTAAATGTTTTAATGAATAGTAGCCACAAAACAAAAACAGGAGGGACGTGAAGCACAGGGGAAAGTAACCAACTTTAGAGAGCTGTGTTTTCTTTGTATGCTTAATTAAAGTGCATCACATGGGATGACATCATAAGGACATTTCTGTCAGAAAGGGTGTAAAGCAGCTTATCAAATTTATCCACAGGTCTTTACCCTGTCTGGCCCTTCCTGTCTTGAATATCATTTCAAAGTAAATGTGTGAAATAAGTGATTTTAAGAAAATATTCTGTATGAATCAAGGTCAAATTCTGAATAAACAGTACTTCTAACTAGCTCATGGGTAGTAATAAAGTTGTATAATCCATGTGCAAAACAAAAAACAATAATTTCATGTTCAAGCTGATGTGTCATTTCAAGAAAGGCTGCTGATAAGAGATTATATAGTTAAAATATCATAGAATAAAAGTAATAAAGAATGTAAGATAGAAATTTGTGTGGTTTCTCATGAAGTCAGTCTTCGGCATACCATCAATAAATAATTCTGTGAAACACCTGTGTTAATTAAATCCAGTATTGTGTTATGTCTGGACATGTGGCACAGAGAGGTACATCTCTGACTCTGACCCAAATGACCTGAGTTCATGCAGTTCCTTGGATGCTGGAAAATCTTGGGGGATGGCAAATAAACAGCACACATTACACCCATTCTGGGGGTGGGGGGAGTTGGTGGTTTTCTGATAGACCAAACTGCATGACAACAAAGGCAATTACTGGGTGGGTATAGCCTTGGCACCCCCAAGGAACTAATGGTAACCCTTGGAACATATTTTATAGAATGTGCATGCATTTTGGGAGGACATAGTGGGTTGACATGATAACTTAAGCACTTACAATAGCCTCCAAACTGTAGGACTATAGCCATAACAAAAAATGCCATTTAGCTGATGCTTCCAATGACAGATGACTGCAAGGGTGGAGTGATACATTGTAATTCCTTAGCCTGGAGGCAAATAGGGTTTTTCATGATATAGAGATGGCTCTAGCAAGGAGGTATGAAACCAGACCCTTAGGATATAGGGATGAGATTGCCCTCTCAATGATGTTATATAAAAGATGCAATCAACACTGGCAGACTCACAGACTCTTCCATGGCTGCCTGGATGACAGCTTCTTACAGCCGAGTTTTTCTTTTGTGCAAGTGGGTCCCACTGCCTCTAAGTATAAATGTGATTGAGAAATATTGATGATGACATGATGGTCAATTAGTCAACAGATATAGAAAGAAAAATTACACAGAGATTGTGTTCTCATTAGTTTGCTGCAAATATTGGTTTGCAAATGAGTGATTTATATATGTCTATATATATCATTCTTATAATATTTGTTACTGATACAATTCAGCAAAGCGTAATACATTGTAGAATTGCATCACTATTTAACAAACAACAAAGGATAAAACAAAGGATAAAATGAAATAAATGATAAAATGAAATAAAAAATAAACAAACCTTAAAAAATGCCTACATTAGTTTAATGCCTGTGCACCCACAACTCCAGTATTCATATATACTAACTCCACAGCTACACGTATAGAACAAAAAAAAAATTACACCAAGTTACATTACCGTCGATCTTTAACAACACGACTACAAAAAAAAGTCTGACCTACTGTACTACTGGTGATGATTTTTTTCACTTCAAAACAACAAACAAAAATTTGCATACCTCTCAACTGTCCACAGTTTTGCAGAATGTCCAGATTTTTACCTTATAGCTTTAGTCTGTTCGTCAAAAAAATCTTTGGTTTTCTGACAAATCATTGATGATTTAAATAATTAAATGACAGGCATTTGAGTTTCAGACTTCATATCTTTCAGAAGATTTATGCTAATGCAAATCCTCTTATCCTATCAACTTTCTAAATTTATAAAAGCAATATTTAAAAATTATCCCTATTTTGGAGGGCTTTGTATCCACATTATTTTTTGGCTTTCTCCAGAATTCTTGTGCTAAGAGGTTGAGAGATATGTTTCAATCACTAAAGCTGCTGCAACCTTATGCTTATGCATGTATAGACACACACACACACACACACACACACACACACACACACACACACACACACACACACACACACACACACATACACACACACACACACGCATGCATGCACACACACACACACACACACACACACACACGCGCATGCATGCACACACACACACACACACACACACACACACACACACACACACAGACACACACACACACACACACACAAACACATACTAGCTACCATCCATGCGGAATGTACCACGGTAGGTGTAGTGGTCAAACCAGTGACTAAGGTGTGTCTGTTTCTGTGTCCAAGCCATGCAAGGGCCGCTAATTTTGTGTGATGGCCAGAATAATGTCTGTCGGATATAGGGAGGTAAAGGCAGTGGGGATGTGCGGCAGACATTCAACAGTATGGGAAATGTAAATAGGTATGTAGGTGTATATGTATGTGTATGTACAGACAGATATATATATATATATATATATATATATATATATATATATATATATATCTATATGAATGAACATAGTCAAAATAAAGCAGTCGTAACGAATGTGAAGGGAAACACCAATGGAACCCCCTCCGCCCCGTATTATGTAGTGCTGACATAATAAGCTGGTCAGAGGTGGGCAAACCCCTGCATTTGTAAACACAGGTAGAATGGTAACATTGGGACTAACTCTGTCCACGTGCTAATTCTGACTTTCAAATGGGTACAGGGCTGTTCCGGTCTCCAGTCAGACAAGCCTAAATACGGATGACCACATGAACACCCTGACAATCAAACACACATATGTGCCAGGACTATAAGCTTTGGAGTTCTGAATATCCTTGGAGTGAATAAACATGCAGCATGGGTCCAGAGCAGTAGGGAATAGGGAATGGCACATGTGTAGTACTGTGGTTTTCCCTGTAGGAGAATGGATGCCTGATGTGTAAGTGAAGAGTTGAGGCGTGTGTTTGGGTAGCTATGAACCATGGGTATACATATAAATGAAGCAGAACACCAATAGTGTAGTGGTTAGAGCATCCACCTAACGTAAAGGCATTTCCTGTTCAAGTTCGACTATAGCACATATCATTTTCTTGAGAATGAATGTTGCTGTGCTGTAAAGCCAACATTTAAACATGTAAAGGTGAACATATGTTTTGCATGGGGCCATTAACCGGATTCCTACAATCAAAGTGTTACTATCATAATGAATAAGGCACACGTAAGCACAAAGAAGTGGCAGTAAACATATGTAACTCACAGTAAGCATATGCGAGTGCGCCTGCGCGGGTGTAAGCAGCTCCCAGCATAGCAAATGTTTGTTTTATGTGCAGATGTAATTTATATACATATATAGGGTGCCTAGAGAGGAGTTGTGGTATTGTATGAGGAAGTCGGGAGTGTCAGAGAAGTATATAAGAGTGGTACAGGATATGTATGAAAGTAGTGTGACAGCGGTGAGGTCTGCGGTGGGAGTGACAGATGCGTTTAAGGTGGAGGTGGGATTACATCAAGGATCAGCTCTGAGCCCTTTCTTATTTGCAATGGTGATGGACAGGTTGACAGACGAGATCAGACAGGAGTCCCCGTGGACTATGATGTTTGTACATGACATTGTGATCTGTAGTGAGAGTAGGGAACAGGTGGAGGAGACCCTGGAGAGGTGGAGATATGCTCTAGAGAGAAGAGGAATGAAGGTCATCAAGACTAAGACAGAATATATGTGTATGAATGAGAGGGAGGACAGAGGAATGGTGAGGATGCAGGGAGTAGAGGTGGCAAAGGTGAATGAGTTTAAGTACTTGGGATCAACAGTTCAGAGCAATGCTGAGTGTGGAAGAGAGGTGAAGAAGAGATTACAGGCAGGATGGAGAGGGTGGAGAAGAGTGTCAGGAGTGATTTGTGACAGACGAGTACTAGTAAGAGTGAAAGGGAAGGTCTACAAGAGGATAGTGAGACCAGATATGTTATACGGGTTGGAGACAGTGGCATTGACAAAAAGGCAGGAGTCAGAGCTTGACGCGGCAGAGTTGAAGATGTTAAGATTTGCACTGGGTGTGACGAGGATGGACAGGATTAGGAATAAGTATATTAGAGGGTCAGCCCAGGTCGGAAGGTTTGGAGACAAAACCAGAGAGACAAGATTAAGTTGGTTTAGACATGTGCTGAGGAGGGATGCAGAGTATATTGGGAAAAAGATGCTAAGGATGAAGCTGCCAGGTAACAGGAAAAGAGGAAGGCCTAAGATAAGGATTATGGATGTGGTGAGAGAGGACATGCAGGCAGTTGGTGTGACAGAGCAAGATGCAGAGGACAGGAAGAAATGGAAACAGTTGATCCGCTGGGGTGACCCCTAACGGGAGCAGCCGAAAGAAGAAGAAGAAGATATATATATATATATATATATATATATATATATCAGCCGAAAGAAGAAGAAGAAGATATATATATATATATATATATATAGCAGCCGAAAGAAGAAGAAGAAGATATATATATATATATATATATATATATATATATATACACACACACACATATATATATATATATATATATATATATATATATATATATATATATATATATACTAATATATGTTACTGTAGATATACATATGTACATACCTAGGTTATGTTACAGCAATTAGGGGCTACATATGGTCAGACCGGGCATATGTTAGTGGGAGGTCCAATAAAAAAACGCCTACCTCCCACACCCCCCCAGCTAGGCCGGTGAGACATGCAGACACACAATAAAGGGAAATACACCGCTGCTTTCCAGACCACCAGCAGGAAACTACCAGTGGGAGAGATCTGCAAGGTCTACACTTTAAACGTGGATTACGGGGTCCCTTGCGAGACACCAAAAATTAGCCTTGTAGGCGAACCATTAATGATTGACGCGACCAGGATGTAGCTGTACACAGACCAGCAGGTTGTGCAAGTCTGATAAGACATGGGTTGACAAAACGTACGACATGTGTCTCGAGATGGGGAGAGTGGGCAGTGTGTAGGGGTGTGTTCATAACCCAGTGTCAGGTAGGGGAATCATGGGTATGCAATAATGAGCCTAAGTGTGTAGGTGTTGGTTGGCAGAGATGTAGTAGGCCTGCCCCGTGGAAATAATTAATATTCCTATGTGGGCATATCAGACGCCCATACCTCCCAAACCGTAAGAGCACATCTACTGGATAGTCCATAAATCATTGGGGGAACACATAGGGACTATATCAGTGAACTGTACCCGATTATCATGGACGTCCGTGATTACAAATCAGAATGTAACACAGTCCTAACTAAACCCTTCCAGAACTAGTGATATTAGGTCAACAGGTGGTGGAATACACGTAATGACTAATGACAACACATAGATATAGATAGATATGTATATATATATATATACATATATACACAGAAATATATATATATATATATATATATATATATATATATATATATATATATATATATATATATACATATATATACAGAAATATATATATATATATATATATATATATATATATATATATAAAATATATATATATATATATATATATATATATATATATATATATATATTACTGTAGATATACACATGTACATACCTAGATTATATTACAGAAATTATGGGTAACATATGTTCAGATGGGGCATATGTTAGCGGGAGGTCCAATAAACTAACGCTTACCTCCCACACCCCCCAGCTAGGCTGGTGAGACATACAGCCATGCAATAAAGGTAAATACACCACTGATTACCAGACCACTGGCAGGAAACTACCAGTGGGAGAGATCTGAAAAGTTTACAATTTAAACATGGATCACGGGGTCCTTTGTGGGACACCAAAAATTTCCCTTATAGGCAACGCCATGATGATTGATGTATTTTATTATTTATTTATTATTTTATTTAAATTTGTTGACCGGGAGTGTCCGACTGGACGTAGGTCCATTTTCAGCAGAGGCCCGGGGAGAAAAGCTCCACAGTTAAAATAAACAGACAGTATTTACATTGGATTACATAGTGATTAACAATTTACATAGCAATTACTTACAACATATTTACAGATGAAGAACATAGTACATCAGTAGACAACTAGAATCTTTATCTGTGAGGTGCATACCAGACATTAACAAATGTTACAAGAAGAAGAAGTTCGTGCTGTATAATAAGTACTGGCTTATGAGCATCTGAGCTTGCTATAATCAAGGTAGTTAGTGGAGTGGAAAGAAAGGTAGTGGTTGGATGGGGTGGATGATATTAGAGTGGGAGTTGCAAGGGCATAGCCAGCATGTTTTTAGTTGCACTTTTAGTAAAGTTTTTTGATGCGACCATTGATGCGACCAGGATATAGCTGTACACAGAATAGTAGGTTGTGCAAGTCTGATAACACATGGGTTGACAAAACATATGACATGTGTCCCGACACGGGGAGAGTGGACAGTGTGTAGGGGTGTGTTCATACCCCAGCTGCGCTCACAGTAAGGATGAGTGCTGTAGAGGAGTGTCAGGTAGGGGAATCATGAGTATGCAATAATGGGCAAAAGTGTGCAGGTGTTGGTTGGCAGAGATGTAGTAGGCCCACCCCATGGAAGTAGTTAATATTCCTATGTGGGTATAGCAGATGCCCGTACCTCCCAAACCTGAAGATCACATCGACTGGATAGTCTGTAAGCAATTGGGGAACACATAGGGACTATATCAGTGAACTGTACCAGATTATCATAGACGTCCGTGATTACAAATCAGAATCTAACACAGTCCCAACTAAACCCTTCCAGAACTAGTGATATTAGGTGGTCAGGTGGTGGAATGCACATAATGACTAATGACAACATGTACGAGTCATAAACAGCATGTACCTCGACAAATGTGAATGAATACATATGCCCTTGGACCGTCAATGTGTCAGGTTAATAGTACCAGTCATCTAAATGTGTCCCTGACGGTGTTATGCAGTGTCCCTGATACAGTGTTCATTCTCCCCCATTCATATGTGAGGTCTGCTAGTGATGGAAAGCGCATATTCTGCTGACTACCTTAGGTAGATGACAGCATAATAGGTTGGGGTTACCACCTGTTCACCTTTGCGAGGGACACTCCCCTTTGGGCAGTTGTGTCCTGCAAAATGAATGTCATTATGGCACATGACCTGTGATTTAGGGCAAATAATCCATATATTGTCTGTAGTGGTTCCATAAAATGATTATGTTGTATCTGAAACACCTAGATGTTATAGGAAACAGTATTAGCAACTATAATGCTACAAGAATAACCTTTACTTATGCAAACCGGTGAAGTAGTCTATTTTCTACTGGTTGTGGGTATGTGTTGCCTTGCCAAATCTGACATCTCTACATATAGGTCCTATAGGGCTGCCACCTTTCCAAATGGCCAAAGTGGGACCTGCTCCGTAGAAATGTCAGACGTATCAGGTTAGAACATACCTACAGCCGTGCATAGTACAGAACTATACGTATTAGCACAAATAAAAGCTTAGTCTAGCAGCAGTCAAGTTGCTTATGCTACTTCACATAACATATAGAAGTGTCATATATACAATAACTGTTACATGCAACTATTAGAGAAACGTAGAATATAATATTGTCCTGTAATCAGGACATTTGCTATGTCTAGATTATTTTTGCATGACGCATATGCCTAAAGAGGGACTGTCCCACACAAAGTGGGACAGGTGTTAATCCTAAAGTCTCACCTCGGCCAATTTAAAAGGTGGAAAACCTACAATAGGTATGCGGTAGCATGACCTGGCAGACAGATGTGGTTCCCAAAACACATTTACTTGTCTGCATTGCAGAGTATTGGTTCCCATGTAGCAGCCAGATGGGAGCAGATTGTATGAGGAACACGCATATAATATGATTAACTCACTGGACAGGCCATCAATTCCGTACAGTCAAACGCTATGCCGTTGCCTAATGGTCAGTCATACCCAATACTGTAGTAATGTAGTCTGATGTAATAGGCATCACAAGGGATCGCGCCCACCCAGCGTGAGTGACAAATGCAAGCACCAATGTCAGTGCATGTGCAAGTGAGGGAGCGAGCGGGTGTAAGCATGTTGGGCTACCAGTATGCAAGTATTGCACTGTTAAAGAAATGTGGAGTCTAAACAAGTCTAAGAAGCTGCAACCAGATGTCAGCAGTGCTTAACGCCGTGCAAACCCACGCACAACCGCTCCCAACTGCTGCAATGTGCCTTACTTACTCCGTATCCAATGGCCTTGTTCTGGCTGCAAACAAATAACCGTTCTTTGCAAGTGTTGGTAGCAACACCCTGCACACACAGCTAATGTGAATTACCAATACACCATGGCAAATATATAGACAATAGACAGTACCACACACATACCATACAGCAGTCATCCAACAGTATAGCAATGTACCGGCAGATATGTCCGGACCACTGGTGTTTGCAGAACTGGCCGTCTTGTGTTTACATATGTGAGCATGCCCAGTATGACTGTTCCACATGTTGTCGACTGAAATTGCCATCATACCTTCATGTGTTTGAGCATGCCCAGTATGGTCAACTGTATCGCATGTGTTACATGTCCAGGTAGTCAGTACCGTGGTGCTGACCTCTGCGTTGTACACTGACAGATGGCATGCTGTGTCTTCAGGGTATCCATCAGTCATGTGGCATTGACTGTTGCTACATTTCTGCATAGCGTGGGGGGACATCCGACTGTATCCATATTCCTACACAGCACCGGGGGGTGCACCTGACTGTTACATGTGTACGTTGGAAGGGGGACACAGCTGACACTTGTACACTTTTGCTACCACTGTACTGGTATGCCAGGTACTCAATTTCAGTGTGTAGACCTACCTATTCTGCTGGCTAGAGGTATACCAGTGTACTCCAGATCTTAGCTTTAATTACCAGCATATAAATTTCAGATGTCCTAGCCTTCACAACCTACATCCAACTGCCTGGCCTGCTGTAGTCTGTCTGTGTGTGTCTGTGGGGGGGGTCATCCATTGGGAATATTCAGAGGCCATAGTACAGCATTTGTCTGTGTTGGTCTACACCTGTCCAGCTGGTTGAGACTTGTGTGGGCTGTATGGACACACGTGATGTTCAGCCCATTACCCGCAGTGGGTTAGGACACCCTGTGTACTAGTGGCTACTATGGTGACCCCGGTATGTGCTACAGATGTCATGGTGCCACTATGGACGTCTACTGCCCTCTGCCTAAACATTCGGCCACCAAATTCCCTTGCATGCTCACATCCATATCATAGCTACAGGTAACAACACATTCTAATATAACTGCCAATTGGTAGGTTGATTGACTTACCTTGAGGGTGTGCCAGACCTGAGGATGGTACTGGAGGGCTGCCTATGTCGGATGCACACAGTGCACTTCCTATATATGGCTGAGCACAGGTAGTCCCAAAATCAGAAAAAAGGCCAGCACCAAGGAAGGTTCAAAAGTAGTTTAATAAAACTGAAACTAGACCGGTTTCAGCAGCAAGGCTTTCATCAGTAGTATAGTCAGCAAAAAGCACTTAGTCATCATCTTATATAATGTTCTTTAAGGCATCTATATGACATCACTTCCTGATATGTCAAAAATGCAAACCTTCCTTGGTGCTGGCCTTTTTTCTGATTTTGGGTCTAACAAGTGCTCTTGCCGTGCACCAGCCTAACTTGCTAGCTCCTATACACTACATTGAGCACAGGTAGTGTCATGTTTGGCATCCCTTTTACTGTCTGTGCGAGTCAAAGAGGGTGACATTCCCCGGGTACCTACTGTGTCAGTGCATATGCTATGCGTTGCCTCTTTGCCAAGGCCAGGTCATACTGGGCATGCCTCCTTCCACCTACTGGGTTCAGCTCAGTTAGTTCCTCCTCCGAGTCACTCTGTGCCTGTACAGGCCTTGGCATTAGTGGGGGGGCTGTGTGGCCTTGCCCCATGCTGTTCCTACTGCAGCTGTTTCCACAGGATCATATTGTGTAGCATAGCACATACCATAACAATTTGGGTGCATGTAGCTGGTGAATACTGCAAGGCTCCAACAGATGTGTCCAGACACCGGATCCATGACCTGAGCATCCCAAACACATGCTCAATGATATGTCTTGCCTGTGTGTGTGCCTCATTATGGCGTAGTTGTTCAGGTGTGTGTGCATTTCTGATGGGTGTCATCTGCCACGGCTCCAGTAGGTATCCAGCATCCCCCACTAGGTGACAGTAGGGGATGTCCATATTGGCAAAGCTGTGGTACAACTGCATCAGATGCCATATATCACAAGCGTCATAGCTTCGAGGGCAGCCAGCACACACATTCAGTATAATGCCCTGGGCATCGCATACAACCTAGCAGTTGATGGAGGGGATGCCCCTGTGTTAATGTAGGCCCTATTCTACTGGTTGGTGCTTTGATGCATACGTGTGTGCAGGCTATAGCACCCACTATCCCAGGGTAGTCTGCCATTTGGTGGAAGAGATGCATATTTCTGGTCAACACCTCACGTGTGTTGAGGAAATGTACGTGTTCACTGGCATGTGGTGATATGGCATCCAGGAACTCATGGAATACTCTGGATGCTGATGCCTGTGAGATGCCCATGATATCCCCAGTTGTGCTTTGGGAGGTACCTGTGGTTAGTATACCTAGGCCTACACATACCTTGGTATCCACTGGGATGGGTTTCCCTCGGTCTGTTCGATGTGTCAGGTGTGGCTGGCACAGCTCAACAATCTGCTGTAGGAGGTCTCTGTCCACCACATAGCGCTCCACCATCTCCAGCTCATGTAGCCCCTGGTAGGTTACCCTGGGTCTGTACAGTCTTCTCTGTCTCCTCACTGAGGGTTGTTTGGCAGCATTCACATCCTCACTACCCTCAGCCTCCTGCACATGTTGGTCTGTGTTGCCCGCTACAGCCCTTCTCATTTCATTGGATTGTTCTGTAAAATTTCACAGCATGTATACACCAGTGGTGTAGAGTGTGGAAAAAACCTGAGGGTATGGTGCTTGCTCACTTTATCCTAGTGTTCTGGGCTGAGCTGGGCCTGTAATCTGCTGATTGTGATAATTATCACCTGTTTGCCCAGCTTGTTCACCTTGACTACTCTCCTACTGCTGTTGTACCTCCCAATTGCACTAGACAGGTATAGACACACCCCTAGCTTAGGCATGCTAAGGCAGGAGAAATCCCGAGACACAGGGCTCCAATGTACGTACAGTATGCCCGAACCCCCCCCCATGCTTTCACCTATATTCGAGTCCTGCACCCGGCTATCTATACACATACACTCTTGGGATGTGCATCACACCCTGGGGATAAATGGGATTCACTATTTTCCACCTCGCTTGCATAGTATTGTCTTCTAATGCATAGTTACATGACCCATACTGAGCCTCCACAAAAATAACCACTGCTTACTATCACGCCGATCTGCACACAACTGATTAAAAGTGCCATACTATCACAGTATTCAATGTCCCTTGTTCTTCCCAGCAACAAAACAACCAGTCTCTGCACAGCTGGAACCCTGCCCACCACAGACGATGTGCTTTACCACTAAGCCATGGCAGATATACATACATCTGAGGTTATCACGTACAGATCATCCAGCACAGGCATTCAACAGTATAGGACATGTATTCCATCATGTAGATTTATGTGTGCAAATGTCCACACACACACACACACACACACACACACACATATATATATATATATATATATATATATATATATATATATATATATATATATATATATAAATATATACACATATACATATAAACACACATACGTAGATATAGAATATATATCACAAAAGCTGACCATGTGACACCAAAGCATTACACAAGAATAAAAAGGAAACCACATGCGCCTCCTGCATTATGTACTGGTGTTAATATCAAGGCAAGTTTGTTTCTGTGCGTCACATGGGTTCAGACTGTATTAAGGGTAAGATTAGGGCTGTTGACACTACTCACCAGACCTATTGCCGAATGTATGTGTATGTCTTGCCAACCCAGTCTCTTGGCCGATTGTGACATTTATGGACACTATACAGGAAAAAAACAAAACACACTCTTCAACACATCCTGGAGCTAGACACTCACAGATATCAACACATAGGATATGACTGCTAAACACACACACCGGTCATACCTTGGAGTAGAACATCTACCTATTCTATTCTATCGCACTACAGCATTACGTAGTTATAGAATGTGCTACTAAGATTACTGGAACACAACACTCCCAGAGATGCACTTCTAGGTGAGTGACATCATCAGCAATGGAAAAGTCGGCGATAGGGATTGTATGGAGTGTGAGCAGTCTAAAAGCATTATTTTGTCCGCAGACAGACAAAGACTCACACAGTTGGCATGGCTGGATTTGAACACAGACCTAACTACCTTATCACACTACAGTATTACGCAGTTACAGAATGCGCTACCAAGATTACTGGGACACAGCACTCCCATAGGCCTACTTCTAGATGGGTGACATCATCAACAATGGAAAAGACAGCGATAGGGATTGTATGGAGTGTGAGCAGTCTAAAAGCATATTTCTGCCCCCAACCAGATGGAGCTACACACACAGTTGGCATGGCTGGGCTTAGAACACAGAAATAACTGCCTTATCACACTACAGCATTACACAGTTATGTAAAACGCTACGGAGATTACTGGGACACAGCACTCCCAGAGGCATACTTCTAGGTGGGTGACATCATCAGAAATGGAAAAGACGGTGATAGGGATTGTATGGAGTGCGAGCAGTCTAAAAGCATAATTCTGTCCCCAGCCAGACAGAAACACACACACACACAGTTGGCATGGCTGGGATTAAAGCACAGACCTAACTACCTTATCACACTACAGCATTATGCAGTTACAGAATGCGCTACCAAGATTATTGGAACACAACACTCCCAGAGGCGTACTTCTAGGTGGGTGACATCATCAGCAATGGAAAAGACAGCGATAGGGATTGTATGGAGTGTGAGCAGTCTAAAAGCAAACTTTTGTCCCCAGCCAGACGGAGACACACACACACAGTTGGCATGGCTGGGATTAGACCACAAACCTAACTATCTTATCACATTACAGAGTTACAGAATACGCTACCAAGATTATTGGGACACGACACTCCCAGAGGTGTACTTCTAGATGGGTGACATCATCAGCAATGGAAAAGACGGCAATAGGGATTGTATGGAGTGTGAGCAGTCTAAAAGCATATTTTTGTCCCCAGCCAGATGGAGAAACACACATACAGTTGGCATAGCTGGGATTAGAGCACAGATCTAACTATCTTATCACATTACAGCATTACACAGTTACAGAATGCACAACCAAGATTACTGGGACACAGCACTCCCAGAGGCGTACTTCTAGGTGGGTGACATCATCAGCAATGGAAAAGACGACAATAGGGATTGTATGGAGTGTGAGCAGTCTAAAAGCATATTTTTGCCCCCAGCCAGACAGAGACACACACAGTTGGTATGCTGGGATTAGAACACAGACCTAACTACCTTATCACACTACAGCATTATGCAGTTACAGAATGCGCTACCGAGATTACTGGGACATAGTACTCCCAGAGGTGTACTTCTAGGTGGGTGACATCATCAGCAATGGAAAAGACGGCGATAGGGATTGTATGGAGTGTGAGCAGTCTAAAAGCATACTTCAGTCCCCAGGAAGACAGAGACACACACACACACTTGGCATCACTGGGATTAGAACCCAGACCTAACTACCTTATTACAATACAGCATTACGCAGTTACAGAACATGCTATCAAGATTACTGAGACACAGCACTCCCAGAGGTGTACCTCTAGGTGGGTGACATCATCAGCAATGGCAAAGACAGTGATAGGGATTGTATGGAGTGTGAGCAGTCTAAAAGCATATTAATGTCCCCAGGCAGACGGAGACAAACACACACCAGTGGTGTGATCAGGGCAACTGTCTATCTACAGACCACTATTACAATACTACATAGATACAAGCCACGCCACAGACACTACACCTTTCAAGACTGTCAATATGACCTTCTAGGAATGTGGACATCGACATGGATGCTGGCAGTTATGATGTACATACCTGTGAACCAGTGTGTTCAATGTAGGAATCCATCCTGAAGTGGGGTATGGCCATCTGTTGACTGGATGACTACTATCGCTATACAAGGTTACAATGGCCATGCCCATACACATAGAGGCACATAACCAACACAAGGTGTCACTGGGCATGCTCACACACTTAGTAGCACACTGCCGTTTGGAATGCATTATGTGTCCATCTACACAACATTGTACTGGGCATGCTCACACTTTTAGTAGCAAAGGGTTGTTTTGTATATACTCTGATTTTAAACATGGAAGGGCACAGTGGCCATGATATTACAGTTAGATGTGAACAACACATTGTAATGGATTCCAGTGTCGATAGTTGTCATTGTTAGCATGAAAGCTGCACTACATATATCTGACACTGGTCTTCTACACAATGTCTGCTGCTGTCCGTCACCTTAGATGTACCAATATAAACCTGGCACACTAATACCACCCGTGGTGATGTCCTGCCAGGAGTGGCTACTTCGCCCATATAGTGCCATTCATAGATGAATGTCCTGAGACAAGGTTAATACCCTGACACCTAGAGGACAACTGCATTTTATGTGTATGCTAAACAGTGTTAGATGTGTAGCGTTCATAATCACAGCTGCCCAATGTAGATCCAACAATGGGGAATACTGACATCTGTGCAGTGAGGAACACCTGGCTGAAGGCACAATAGCACTACCACCGCATATCTCGGATACAGACATGTGGGACATAACACCATTACGGACTGCTCCAGGTGGTGGTGTCCCCACGTACATGAAGCCCACTCACATGTACTGACCAGTACACCCTCAAAAGGAATCACAGATGTGTCAGGTGCAGATCACAGTGTCAAAAGCCCCATTCTAGGATGTAGCCCTCAGACATCACTATGTCCTTAGACCAGAAACACACATTCATACATGTGGTAGAACATATATTAGTATAACACCATGTGACCCATGACCAGTGGACTGTACCTAGCTCTACATCAACTGTGCAGACTACCCATGTACTGACACAGTTGCATCATGTGTTATGCAATGCAATGATACCACTGTTCATAACCAGGTCGGCTGTACACATAACAGGGGCCCTGGGTCATATACAGCAGTAACAGATGACTGTTGCTGTACACCAGTAAACACCCTCATGTTTGGATATGACATACATGTACCTGCCGTGGATATGTACATGCCATACACACACAACACATATGTATATAGCATAGCTGTTGCTGTCCTTTGTGCAGATAGGTGGCTACAGCAATTACAAACATGCACATGGAAGGTAGGTCCATGGCTTTTGAATGCTAACAGTACATAAGGTGTGATATCAATGTTGACTAAGTTAACATTCCCTCTGTACTATTTACCCATGACAACTATCATATCATACAACAGTCCATGTGTCATGTATGTCATCACACATGTCCACCAATTGCAATGCCTACAAACATGGCTAAATGACAGGAATGTAGGACCTCAACACATGTACATGTAGTGGTGTGCATTCAGCTACCATGCATGTGCAGTAGCTGATGTTTTCAGGTGACGTGTATCTTACTACAACATGCAGTTGCAATGCAGCCCCATCATTGCCAACTGTATATGGTGATATACTGGCAGTACAGTAAGATGTACATCAGGTATGGAAGGATGTGTGGACATAACTAAGTGGTGGACCATCTTTGCAGATGGATGTTTGCTGAAGACAGCTCACAGGTGTGTCACAAGCCATCCTACCATAACATGTGCAAACACTAAGCTATGTTTCTGTAAACTGAAGGGGAAGACATACAACCTACACAGCGGTCAGGGTGCCATTGACTGTAAATCACTTGACATCAGTAACACTTAAGACCTCCCATGTGCATATATCAGCACAATTGCCAAAGGTAGCGTCGGTACACATTGTAATGCGGACAATACTGCTGCATGTCTGTCATACGTGTCATAAGATAGCAGGTGTTTCATTCACAGTACTGCCATGTGTGTTTGCTTGTGTGTCCATATATGCCACGTATGGTGGGGAATACATCCCAATTGTTACTCACACTCCTGTACACTGTTGTAGAGATCTGTACATACTGCAGGGTAGAAAGCAAGACATAGGCAGGGGAAGGGTGTGTATCACACACATGTGAGCTATCTGTATGTGCATGACATAAGTGCATTCAATTGTGGACTCCACAGTGTGTGTGTGTATGTATGTATGGCTGTCTGGTCCATGGAGTGAGGATATATGTTACCATAGTGAACAGATAGGACCCCTAACCCCTCCAGGTGATGCAATACACTACCCTATTGATGCCGTTGATCTTAGGCATTATTGACTACCTGTACATGTGTATTCTCTGTGTCGCATCATGTGGGTGCACAGTACTGTAATGGTGATTACCACATAGGCAGGGGTCCTCACCTCAACACTATCAAGTGTGTGTGTGTTTGTGTTACAGTGTCGTTGACCCCATAAGTGTGGGCATGTTACTGTGTGTCTGAATACATATGTGCGAATATGTGTGTGTGTGTGTGTGTGTGTGTGTGTGTGTGTGTGTGTGTGTGTGTGTGTGTGTGTGTGTGTGTGTAGTTGTGTGTTCTCATCCTGTAATGTGAATGTGTATTACTGCTACACAGTGAGGCCTCAAGCTATCAACTGGCCTCTAACCTTGTCATCAGCTAGACCGCTATGTAAACTCCCCGCCCCATGTAACTGTACCTGTGATGTCACCCAGTATGGATGTCACGTCTCTAGCCACTGTAGCTTAATACACAGCTCCCATGCTCCTGCATCAGTAGATGTGTAGACATCTTTGGAATGTCAGCTTTTCTAACAGTGAGGTTGAAGCTACGAATAGCATGCTGGTATTGCCATACATACCTGTGAGTAGCTCACATTTACACATGGGAAACTGCAAACACTGGCACTCAAGAGCACATGCAATTAGACGTGAAGGAGGGAAGCAGGACATCATTACCAACATGCTGTTATTGTTGTTACCAAGACACATACTGTGAACAGAAAACAATGCATACTAAACCTGTACTACATGGTATTTCTGCTGGGTGTCAACAGTACACAACAATTGTAATCTACACTTATCTCCCTATTCTGTTCACCCTGTGCATCAGACCATATGAGCATGTCCCTGCATCGATGGTGTGGATGACAGGGATACGGCACAGGCATCATCATATGCACAGGGTAATAATGTTTGCCAGGGGCCTAGGCTGCACCAGGGGATGACATCATGTGTGTGGGTTAGGGCCTGTTATCTAATTGGGCATGTGTGGTTTTTATGCATGTGAGTGTTGCGGTGCCCTACAGATGTTTCTGGTGTGTGCGTGTATGTGTGCACACAGTTCTGACATGTGGCTGGCCTACACAGGGGTATTATTAACAGCTCCAGACAGTACAGACCAGGTTTTACAGCTCACGGTGTCCGGCCACATGACCTGTGCCTGCCAGGGGTTGCACGGACACTACCAGGCACAGGTGCAGATTAGGTACTGTCCAATGACACATGTCCACTGGAACTGTATCCCCATTGGGACTGTCCAGGGCCACGTGCACGTGACCTGCTGTGTCCTGATGTGAACAGCGCAGCACCAGCTGCACTGCTGCTGCTACTGCCATGATGGAAGCAGGCATGTGAGGTATCTCATTCACGAAGACCTGCACCAGGTGACGTAGCTCACCTATGTCCACGTGCCATACGCCTCACTCCTACCAGATGTTCCTGCACAGACAGCTCACACTCATGGATTGTCATGCCACGGTCAAGGATTCCAACCATATTACCCAATCATTTGTCCAAAACCTCAGCAATCTGCTGTTAAGCATTTGCCAATGCCTGGATGTTGTCGTTTAAAGAACAGATAGCAGCCCTCTGAAGCCTCTGCCCTTCTCTGTTCTGCCATTCAGCATGTTCTTGTGCCACCGTTACAGCCTGAAACATGCGTCTGGTGACACTAGCAGCTGCACACTGTCCTGCAGGGGCATGTCGGCCAGAGCAGCACTGGCCACATGCCTGTGTGGCCCATCTCCAGTCATTTGCCTGACACCATGGTGTGAATACACACCTTCCGTAGCCACCACACTTTCCTGTTCTAAGCTACCACATGCTAACTGTCCTTCCTCTATGGCCACTGGTGATGGAGTATGTGTTGGCATGAGATCTGTGTGCGGGGATAAGGGGGATATAGGTGGAATGGCAACCAATGGCACAGATTCAGCCCCTAACAACCCTGCCTGTGCCTCAAGCATATGCTCATCACTGCTAGAGTCTGTAGGGACACTAATATCAGATGGACCGCAGGAGGGTAACGCACCTACATCACCTGTGAAGGCAAAGAAAGACTCTACATTACAGTACAGACACACACATGCACACAGACACAGACACACACACACACACACACACACACACACACACACACACACACACAGACACACACACACACACACACACACACACACACACACACACACACACACACACACACACACACACACAGACACACACACACACACACACACACACACACACACACACACACACACACACACACACACACACACACACACACACACACACACAATGCATGTGATTTGACAGAAGGCATGCAACATGCATGTGATACAGCAGACGGCATGCAGCTCAGACAATAATAGTGGTAGTTATACATCCCTGACTTGCACACAACAGCAAGCATGTGTCATAGCAGAAGTCATGCATTTCACACAATCATAGTAGTAAGCATGCATCCCTGAGTTACACCATGTGGCCCACACAGGTTAACAGTACACATGACTGATGTGTGGCATATGACCTTGACATTAACATGTAGTATGACATGTAATCTGCTGATGTGTGCATTGACATGCATACATGTTTAACACAATGGTGTCCTGTCACATATGCAGTGGGGTAATGGTGTCACACTGCAATGTTGTCTATCCACCCTGCAGATAAAATGCACATTTAGCAGATGTGCATGACCATTGCAGGGTATTATGAGGCGTCTATATTGCTATACAGTGTGAAGTACAGACACAGTGCCATTGCATGGAATCATAAGGTGTCTCTATTGCTATACAGTGTGAATTATAGACACAGTGCATAGCCATGACTGTGTGCATACACAATACATATATACTGTGGATTGTGACCCACATCGCTGAGGTGTATACACACTAAACCATGATGTGGAATGTGTGACACAGGTCACTGAAGGACATACGGATGACACGCCTGCACATCTGCAAACATATCTTAGCTGCCTGGCAACCATGTCCACACATGGCAGATTTGTCAATACACCATGTCCCACATGACATTTGTGTACCACAGACATGACATGCACGGCTGACAGTGATGTCCAACAGCAGCAAGGGAAATGTACTGTATCTGTGGCCTGATGTGGTTGTCTGTGTATGTATGTGGATGCTGTACAGGTGACTACTGTCATGCTGTGACACAGCCATGATGTTCAACACATCTTATGTGGTCAAATGAAGTTACGCCTCCACAAGCTGTGCACAGGCTTGTAGGATGTCCAGTGTTCCACATCTGCAATATAACCATTCAACAAAGGCTATAGTTGGACCATGTGTAGCCAATGTACAACAGGGTGTACACACAAACACATCACATCTACTGTGTGTTGCTACATGTCTCTGGCCATCCTCCAAGGCCATGTGTGAACATGTGTTGGCCAAACAGTTGTGATGGCCATCTATCTCACATGTCTGTGTTGTCCCATATGACATACACCCATAGATGTTATATACTCCACTGTCCACAGGGTTATGCAGAGAAAGGGTTGTATGTTTGGTATGTGGGGTATGTTTTATGGGATAGTGAGACAATGTTGCAGCCGGCCCACTACATGTCATGGACATGTCAGATGGCACATCACAATGTGTGCACTCATAGCAGGGGCATAATCCACAATGGTGAATCCTGTGGGCTGCCCATACTCCAGCTCACTGTGTAGTACTGTTTGTGTACCCCACATGTGTAGTTCTGATGTGTAGTACATGTTCCTACATTGAACAACACCTCCACCATTGTATGCACAGCTGTCCACACATCTAGCAATGACAGTTTCTGAGGTTTCATGTCAGTGTTTCACTTAGTTTGTAAGTATTGCACATGGGTAGCCAGTGTGATGGATTGTAGATGCGACCTGTATATTGTGACCGGACCATACATTATGTGTACATGTGTTAACTGGCCACATGGCAAATAGATCTGTGCATTAACATGTCTGATACTTATAACTGTCTCAACTGCAATGGCCTGCTGTCTCAGCAGAATGCCAGAGGTACCTATACAGGGGTGACACAGCAGTATGATCATTATCCATGCCTGTATGACAGCTACAGGGTGCAATGTGCATGTTAACACATTTGCCAGTACAATAGGATATACTATGGAGTATGCACATGTGTGCATACACAGAGTAGCATACTACAGTATGTGGCATGTGTGTATACATGCTTTGCATATGATGTTACATTACATATTGTACAGTGACACATGCAACTATATGGGATATAACAGCTATATGTGCAGTAGTGACTTACAAGGCAACTCCAGGCTCGGTGGTTGAGAGACACCCACCTCCATGATGTCAGCTAAGGTTTGTGGATGCTGTTCTGAAGGTGTCCCCAGGTTGGCCAGTAGCTCCTCGGTAAGTGTGAGTGGGGGCTGGGTTGGTGGCCCACCACCTGTTGTACCTTGTTCCCTGGTGATTGCATTCGCACTCTGTTTCACACTTCTGATCAGGTCCGTGCAGTGTCTGCGCACCTGCTGGTATGTGGGGTTATGGCCACCCACATCATTAACCCTCCTGCGAAGTTCCTGCCACAGGTCATCCCGCTGCTGTGCATCCTGTGGCACATGGCTAAACAGGACATCATAGTTGTCTTGGAGGTAAGGTATAAGGGCTTCATCCTCCAAGTGGGTATAGGCTGGGAGCCTTGCCCGTGGCATATCTGGAAGACATAATGATGGAGACAGGTCACAGTATCTCAGAGATGCACAGAGATACAGCTGCACATACATGTGTATCACATTTATTACATATAAACACTTGTCTTTGCAAATCTTCATGACACTGACACCACTGACATGTTTGTGTCACAGACATGTGATACCCAATGGGGATTGTATATTATCACCATATATGTGTGTCACCTGATTACATTGCTCAAACTCCATGTGGATGCTGTTTTGATGTGGGCATGTCTGTTTGCCTGTACTGGTGTTCTTACCTATCAGTACATGCCTGGATGTGTCCACAGTAATGTTGTCGACCTTGATGCTGTGTAGATGTCACATATAAACACATACACTGCCTTAATGGACATGACCTGCTACAATGTAGACATGCACATGGAAGCCTTTACATGCATGTGTTTTGCCATATACATCTACATGGCACTATACAGCAGTTCAACATCCTGCCACGTATTGCCTGTGTTGCACATGTGATACACATGGGACACTGGCTAGCCTGATGGTATTTGCAGGGATGGTTATCAACTATAGCATGTACGGCCAAGGTCATCTAGTAGTATGTATGCCCTGGGCCATGTATGAGCCTAGCATGTAAGGTTACCTAGCTGTAGTGGACAGCCGTATTTCCAGCGCCAGGTGAAGCAGTGCCACATAACTGATCCACACGGTTAATGATACATCTACCATGTGGTCATCACACCATGTCTGACAGAGGTGAAATGTGCAGCTTTGCTGGACAGGGTTGCATAGTATGGCAGGAGAATATAATGTGTATGGCACAAGGATCTGTCCAGCATGTGGCGATCCTTGTACTAGGAAGGTGGATGTCCATGATGTATGTATTTCAGATCAGAATATGTACATGTAGCCTGTCCAACATCACAGTGTTGGACATGTCTTTATGCAGGGTAGGCATCATGCTACATAGTGGAGATGAGGATTGTGAATGCTGGTGTCACCCATCCAAACATGGCCAATACCCCTTAAAGGTGATACGTGATCCGATATTGGTCACTTGAATGTTGAGTATGGCTGTACAATGATCTCCATGTTCATGGATGGCACCCTATCATGACTAGGATTGCCTCTTATGACTACCTAATAGGCTTGGTGACATCACTAGCTTGGGGAGGTAAACTGCAGAGCAACATCCCTTACACACAGTGTCCATTATGTTGACCGCTGCCTAGGTGGTAGTTCATGGGTACAGGGTTATTAACCTAGCAGTGACAATGCAATATGCAGCTGTCAGACTGTGCACATATGTCACACACCTCACCCACAAAGCCCCTTCTGTATGTTGTCCACAACACTGAGTCAGCTATTGCTCCTAGGTCATAACCAGTTACATACTTACATAGGCAGATGCCTCCCATTTGTCTGTGTGGTATGGGCTACAATGAGGGGGAGTACAATGAATTAACCCTGTTTTACTGTAGCTGCCACTGGTGTGATATGCACATATTACTCAGACACCTTTTGTAGTGTTGGTTCTGTCAACAGTTCACTGGCAGAACACCCCTGTGACATACAATGGTACATCTAGTATACTGAGTGTAGGTAGAACACAGTATGGGTTATGATGTCCTATGACCTGTCACAGGTATGATATGCAGTGTGAAATCATCTGTACTGTCATCTACATCTGTACTGCTAACAACATATATGTTGATTAAGGTTCATGGACTTTTAGATCAGACTCAGCAGGGTAGTAGTGCAGTGCCTCCCATTATGAGTGGTGTCTCCACTTTGTGGGTTGTGATAACTGTTGGTGTGCACCATTCAGTGTTTTCACAGACTGATATGAAGCTATGTTTTACATGATGTGTATGTGTAGAGCAAACTCTTTTGCCATATGTGTATGATACAACCAGGGATGTGGACAGGTCCCATGCAGCCTGAGTGCACCTTGTACCATCATAGTTATGGTTACAGGGGCTCTGTAGTGTTCATAGATATGTGATTGTATACCTGTTGGGGGGGCAGTGTGTTTATGTTATCCAACACCCTATCTGTATTGCTTATTCATGCTCAGCACTTGTTCAGAACATGTAAGCACTTCATGAGCTACTAATTACTATAGCACTCAATCCTCCTCTTTACCTACAGGTAAACACTGTTTGTACTTACATTTCCCCCTTGCTTAGAGTAAAACAGCTCTTGTACACACTTTCCTCACATATCTAGTGGGAAATAGTTAAATATTCAGGCATGTCCAAGTGTCAATTCCCATTGTTATCGCCTGTCTATATGATGAATATGGGCATCATGAGGCAATATAGAAATTGTCTCATGTACACAGTCAATACTCCCTTCCTAACATACAACACTACAACCTGTGGGAGATGCACATATCTAGCCATGCTGGAGATAAAGCTCTCTCCAACCCAGACTGAACCTGACAATCATGTGGGGATGTTAAACGTTTGCACCACACCACACTCATCACATAGTCTCACTAGATCTCCACCACCACAGGCCACACATAGTAAAACTACAACATTTGTGGAGCCTCTCAATACTACTCTGTCTAGGCAACAGAGAACTCCAAAGCAGAAACACAGGCAGCCCCATTCCCCCAACACAACACCAATTACTTATAGCCCACAGACTCAGTGTGCCCATCAACCACAGCCAATAAGGCAATATAATGCACCCAACACACTAGTCATAATTGACTCTATAGGCAGTCACATTGATGTCCCACTCAGCAGGTTACACAAGGTGATAGTTACTGTCAGCTGCCTGTTGGGTAACAGGATCCGCAACATAACCTATGCACTCAGGTCACTCCTCAACAGGTACAATATGACTGTGTCATTCTCCATGTTAGTGTGAATGCCCTGAGATGTACCTTCCTGGACTACATGTAAAGGGACATGGAATAGATTTCTGATCTTGTAGCCCAGGCAGGTATCGCCCTAGCCCTGAGTAGCATTTGGCCATCGTCCAGACTGATAACGCAGTACAAGGACAAAATGATTTATTTCAACATTTGGCTATGCTTCTGGTGTCATTCCAAGGGTATCCAGTATCTGTCTGCTTTGAATGACATGCTTGACAGAACACAATGTTCACCTGTCGGCCCTGGGATTATGGATAATGGCTAAGGCTCTTGCTGATCCTATAGTGCCTGTTTTAGGCATGGTTCAAATAACATATTCACCACCATAACAGGAACAGGCAAGCAAAACCTGAGGGTAATGCTACTCAATGCTTGACGTCTTCATCTCAAATGTGCTCAACCGAGGCACTCCTTGTAATGGACCACTTCGATATCTGTGCAGTGACTGGGACCTGCTTCTAGGCTCCTGAGAGCACCCCTGCATTACCAGGCTATTACTCATACTACACCTTTCAGTCATGTAACCAGGATTGGAGCACCCACGGCGGAGGTGTGTCCATATTTCCCAAGGATATCCACACCTCCAGGCTGGTTGCTTAGCACAATGCATCAGAGGTAATCCAAGTGCAACTAACTCTGGCCATAACTGCTATACAAATTGTAGCTTTCTACAGATCCCACACCATACCTCACGGTTAATGGTCCTCTATTCTTGGTGTATTGGAAAGTAGGGTTCAAACAGACACTACTGATGTGCGACTGACACTACCCCACCATTAACTGAGATACGTACTCATGTACCGACACATTAGGCCAACGCTTTCTGGGATTCATAACCTCAAATCACCTGGATCAACCTATCCACACCACCACCAGGGCCAACAATATCCTAGACCTGGTCATTACCAACATGTGTGACTGGTGTTCCACACCTAGGGTTATCTCCTCGTTGGTCAGATCCGAACGTATGCTAATCACCCTTTTTATCCACATCCCAACACCACACCCTTTATGGAAAACACAGTACAATATTTCTACAAAGCCAACTTCAGGCTTCTTATGACAGCAGTAGTAAACGTAATGACACCCATGCAGATGGACAATACAGTTACAACTGCTGAATCATACACAACTGCACTTAATTAGCACTTACACAACTGCGTGGATCATGCTATCCCAAACAGAGCCATGACGGTACCCACCAGAAAACGGACGCCACTCTGGTGGTCCACTGCCATGGACATAATGTACTACAGAAGGAGGACACTGGTGCAAAGTAGAGTACAATCCCATGAGTGGAGGAGCTCCCTTGTCAGCCTCAGTAAGAATATGAGATCCCTTATCACATCCTCCAAAGCTAGCTACATAAACATTACCGCGACTAATTCCAAGGACTACCACAAAGCATTCTAGAGGTATGTCACTACTCTCGATGGCGATACCCACATCTGCTCTGACATACAGCAGTAAGGCACGAACATTACAGCACCGACTAATATTGGCAACATCCTGACAGATAGGTTCAGTGCTAACTTTACACCCTTCTCACACCCTAAAGGGCCCATATCTATACAGGAACGATGCAGAGTCCCTGCAATCACAACTACACAGTTCAAAGCTGCACTCTCTAAAGCCAGGAACACAGCATCCATGTGACCGTACAACATCCCAGGCTGGGATTTCCATGAACTTCAGAATGAAATGGCTCCCCACTTGGGCACCATATTCACTAATAGACTTGCATCAGGCATTGTGGCCCCTGATTGGCACATAGCAACAGTTATCACACTCCACAAAGGTGGTGCCACAATGGACCAGGGGAACTATTGCACTATACACCTGACTAGACTGTTCTGCAAAGCTATGGAGCACATTATCATGGATCTCAATTACAGAGACATTGGTGGCCTCCAAACCTTTGATTCCACCCAGTTTGGATTTGTTAGAGACAGACCTTGCCTTCTATAAATGGTGGAGTCCTTTGAGATAGTTACCAAGGCAATAGATGAGGGTAAGGTGGTCCACACAGCCTACCTTGACCTCTCAAAGGCTTTCAACACTGTTCCCCATTCTGGTATCGTCAACATACACATCCACCTGCACATTAACCCCTACATCACGAGATGTTATGCAAAGTGGCTCACAGACAGAACCCACACAGTGAGGGTAGCATACCCTAGTTCCTACTGTAAATCAATTACAATTGGCGTCCCCAAGTCCTCGGTCATAGGGCCCCTCATGTTCGGTATATGCTTCTTTGAGGTACAGGCTAGCACAGGAGGACTTACCCTGAATAGGTTGCAGACGACTGCAAACTAGGGGCCATTATTGATTCCCCAGCTGATACAAACACACTCCATAAGGGTGTCACTGGTACGAATACCTGGTGTCAGTAACATGGCCACAAGCTGTATGCCACAAGGTGCATAGACATCCCCTTTGGATTACACCAATCACCCATGAACTGTCACATAGGTGATAGTCCCCTACATACATAAGATGAAATAAGAGATCTTAGAACCTAAGTTGATAACATTCACTCCTTTGATAACCATATTGCCAAGGTGGTGTGGATATCCTTCTACGTGGCCACCCTAATCTTTAATGGGTTTGTAGCCAGAACAAAGGCAGCCATTGTGCCTCTCTATTCATGACTTATGAAACACATTAAAGCATACAACACCCCATTTGGGATGTACCTTACGAGACAACAGCAACGGCTTTAAATACCACAACATTACCACACCAAGAGGAATACGGAACTCTGAAGGATGACGTATGCAGCCCAGCTACAGAAACCCCAACTGTACTCGTTTGCATACCGCACACTCAGAGGTGATCTCTGCTGAACATACAAGGCCCATGTCCAAAACAATTCTGATGGCTATGCTCCACATAAGCAAAAGCCACTGAGAGCCACATGCTCTGGGATATGTACCTAAATGCAACGATGACTAGGACATGCTGGAAAGATACATTCCTGACCCGGACACTCACCATGCTTTGGAACATGATTCCTATGTACATCAGGCAGGGACCCTCACTAGCATTCTTCAAGAGATACCTCGAAGGGTGGATGGGAGACAGACATGTACACCAGGGATCACTGCAGTGCCTCTGCTGTACAGAGGTGCAGGAAACGAATGGCTCTGCTGTTCACAGGCACAGGACACTAACCTAGGGTGGTGTCGCAAGTGAAAACACTGTAGTTAGGCTTACGAATGGCCTTGGCCAGACACCATAGTACCTAACTATGAATGGATAATTGACTAGCTCTTCCATTTCAATTAGCTATCATGTTGATACACTGACTGGTGACTACAAGTCATATATAACATGTTATTGTGTATCGTACATGCCAATAGACATACCTGATGTTTGCATAACATAACAGTAATGTTATTTAAAATGTTAGACATATCTACCTACAATACTGTACATTTCACATTTTTGCCACAATATCCCACAATGCAAATCATAATTGCACAGCAGGACTACATTAGACATGTTATTCTCAGTTATACGCCCATATATATGCCTACTGTTACAGTATAACAACATATACTATCCCCTGTTATGGCACGTACTTGTAGGACAAATCCTGCCACTGACAGCGGCTGGAGTGGAATTGTTGTGTTTAAAGTTCTTATATAGCATCCCTTGTGGTGTATGAGGTGTTTACCTTGTGGCCCACAGCAGTACACACAGTTTCTACGAGCGTTACTATGCTCAACAATACATCACTACATAATACCTTTTCCCACCATATGCATTGTGTACAATTTAACTAATACAGAACAGGTACTACATACACTAACATACTGAGTGTTCTACATACCTTAATGGTATCTGGAGTTGATGATAATATAAGTCATATTCGTTTTCTGTTGTAACGTTTTTCTTGTATGTACATACAGTTTGAATGTATGACAAGCCATCCTTTTATAATTAGATATCAGTAACGTGGTATCCTGCCACCAATTGGTGTTCCGGAGTAGATGATTACATGCACATCAGCTGTGCAGCTACTCCATTAGCCAATGACATGGCAACAGTGGTGTAGAACTGAATACTCCACTTGGGCGTTGTCCCTTTGCCCTCTTTTCGAAGAAGACGGCCTGGATGTGTTGTTTGTGATGAATTGCAACAGCTATATGGAGACACACAGAGATATATTAACTTCATGGCCCCCATGGATTGTGTGTAGTGGCTAGAGGATGTAGTTCTACATGTGAGTCTAGCTGTTATATCAGCTGTCTGATACAGGATTATTGCAACCAAACCCTGTAACATTGGTGTCTGTTCCATTGTACAACAGCAATGATTTCACATAGGGCCATTATAGTGTGTCTCTCACAAGGTATGTTAAGGCTTCTGCAGATGTCATAAAGTGAGTAGATGTTTGCTATGTTATTACAGTCTGTATTGCAATTGTTTCAGGTGTGGGAGAGATGTAGGTGGGTGTACATAGCAGATGCAGGTGTGTAGGAACTGCATTTATACATATTCGATATGTGTGTGAGGGCTCCTTCCCTATTTACAGACCTATCCTTTAGTAGACTAATACTATGGTAATTGCAGGCTTATTCATTAAGCCATTTTTAATTGGTTCCTGTATAGCATGCAGGTGATGTTGGTCCTTCAATCCCTTTGAAATACATCGGTATGTAATGAAATGTTGCTACATGAAAACTGTCTCGTGTATTTCTGTCACAGATATTTGCACTCATTGGAGTTGTGTTGGTGGCTGAACCTCTTTGGTTGGGTTGTCACCTTTTCAAATGGCCATAGTGGGACATTTGCAGGACACACATCGGATTTTAGAGGCCAACACATACCCACGGTCAGTGCAAAGTATAGAACTTTACATATATGCCTATATAAAAGCTTATATTCTTGCTTATCCTGTTTCTTGTTACATGTAGGTATTTTTAGATACAAATGACTATTTTATGCAACAATTACATTAAATATGGAACATGCCAAATGTCTCAAGATTGTAGGACATTAG